>NC_136937.1:29705714-29740714 GCF_949987615.1 Pollachius pollachius | reverse complement strand
CTCGTCTCGGGATCATTAGCGGCACTACAGATGGTGTGTGTACACGCACACACCCACACACACACACACACACACACACCCACACACACACGCGCACGCACACACGCCGAGGGACAGCCGCGGGCTGTCTTTAAGGTTGTCAATGCGACAGAAGGAGGGGTGCTGTGTTGTCGTGCATGCGTGCACGGCGACACACGCAAACATGTGCGGACGTGTCAAGATGTGAAGAGGAAGACAGGTGGAGACAAATAAGGATGCAGAGACAAATACAAAGAGATACAGAGAGACTGAAAGAGAGAGACAAGAGGGACGGAGCGAAGAGAAGAAAGGAAAGCAAGTGGGATAAGAGAGAGAGACAGAGAGAGTGAGAGATGAAGGAGGGACAATGACAAAGAGAGAAAAATGACAGAGTGCGAGGGCAATTTGGGCATAAAAAGGAAAGACAGAGACGACGGTGAGACACTTACAATCCTCATACTGGTTTCTTTAGCCTCCAAGCTACCAATACAACTGAGTCAATAAACAACCCGCTACTTTATAACTAGTGAGCACAGCCTGATCACTGAGGAGGGTTTTAAATCCCAGTGTCTGAAGCCTGTTGGCGTCCTAGGGTAAGATGGCCTTAACCCTACCTGCTCCCTACACTTGGTATAAAACGTGTCCGTTAATCATAGATTGATGACGCTGATGATGATGACACAACGTAAACATTTGGCGTTCAGCCAGCCATTTTGGTTGGCTCGTGTTGTTCTCGACGGCCACAGCTGGGACGGGGGGAAGGGGGTGAGTGACGATCGCCAGGGGGCTACGCTACGTCCCCCTGCAGTCAGCCCGCATTTCCATGCATCCGTGGAACGGGATGCTAGCCGCCACATTAGCTTTCACAGTCAGCAGCCGGACAGCTCTCTTCATTAGGCCGGAGGAGCTCTGGGGAACGCACCCGGGGGATGCTGGGCAATCAAACGCAGACCGTCCCAGCTATGGCGGCGCCAACAAACTGTGGCGTGAATTCGATGCGTGCGAGGGTCATTCGAGGCGCGTCTGTGTCCGTTTGGACAACACCGCGACGGTAATCCTCCCGGAGGCAGCGTGTTAGCTAGGACCGGCCTGAGCCCGCCACACACACACACACACACACACACACACACACACACACACACACACACACACACACACACACACACACACACACACACACACACACGTCGGATAAACGCTCCAACCAAAAGGAACTTCCAGTCTTCCAGCAATAATAGAGAACAGCAGACCAATGGAAAAGCCAAAAAATTGGGTTGGCATATTATACATTCTGACTAAATCCTTATGCTATATAAAATTTAATCATTTATCAGATGCTTTGATCCAAAGCGACTTATAGTGAATGTCATTCAGGAGCAGGTAAGGGTCGGGGCGTATCTTGCCGAGCTGTATACAAAGCAGGTTTGGTTTCTCTATACTTCATACAGCATCATAACATCCCTTATTATATGTATGCAAACTAGAGACTTGCATGTGTTAATGTTTATACACACACACACACACACACACACACACACACTTACATCTATGTCCTCTTGTGTGAAGTTTTCGGGGTCCTCCCCCATCATGTTGGCCAGGTGCCGTTTGCCGATGTTGAACTCCTCCACCTGCTTCTGAATAAACTCCACCGTGAACTTCTCCGGTCCGGCCGCAGCCAGGTTCTTCCGGTGCAGTGCCGAGCTGGAGCATATCTGTGGAGAACCATGTCTTTACTGGATAAAACCAATGCGTAATCATTTATCTATTGCCAACCTCAATGATGCATACTCGATTAATATTGCATTGACTACTGATGAATAACTTGTAAATACAAAATGCCAATTGAGCATTTTCCACGAAGAATTCACGACTGTCCCGTTCGTTTTGCTTAACTTAATATTATCAGTGCACTAATGTGCAATACAATACCAGGTCCTACAAAAATCCGCGGACGATTGATGGTGGTTAAACATACCGTGCCTGACTGTCACGGAGAGTGTAATAACATCATATCATCAACGATAAGAGGCTTTACGCACGATTCAAGGCAAAGCACTACAACATAGCATGCCAGCAACACACTGTTGATGCAGTGCGGTGGATCAATGTTGAATTAAAACCTAGAACACATAACAGCCCCTCGGTTTGGGGGGGAGACGGTGCTCAGCTCAAGGGCATCAACACACACACTCCGACGAGCTTCTACGCGTCGTAACACTGTCTTATAGGCTGTCATTGCACTGTAACACTGATTCGAACTGACTGCAAAGTATGGGTTTACCTGTCGGCTCAATCGGGACGTGATCGTGTTGATATTAGAGGCGCAAGTCCCACATTTCCCGAGGAGAGATCCCACGGTGCGCGCACAGGACGCCGCCATCTTGGCAGATCAGCGCTGGGTCAAATACCCCGGAAGTGGTAAGCAGCTGTCACAGAGTTGAGTTTCCTTACGCGTATTAAATGTATTATTATTATTGCTTTATAAGTTTGCATACAGTATTATTTTATTTTACGAAAAGTATCCAAGTAAAAAAGTACTTGCATCAAAAAGTTCATCAAACATACTTACAAAAAACATAAAATCTCACAATAATGTTTCATCAGTAAGTTTTCAGCTGATGGTGTGTTCCTGAATCCTCGGACGCAGGCCCTCCGTGTCGGAAGTCGGGAAATCTCCCATTTTTCTTGCGGAATTTTTCGGAGGCAATACAATGTAAAGTTGTGTTGTTTGTTTTCGGCTGGTAACGAACGGGAACGCTATAGATGGTGTGTTCCAGAATCCTCGGACGCCAGCCTTTCTAGTTGCACATTTATAGCGTTCCCGTTCGTCTTTGTGATTCTGTCATGAAATTGTCTAGTCGTTTATTGTTAGCTACATTAACCTCTTTAGCAAATCAGCCCGAAACCAAACAACACAACTTTACATCGAATTGCACGCACAGCAAGACCTTGCAATGCATAAATTGGTGACTGGAATAAAGTAGCAATTTAATCAAGTGTGTAAGAGCATTTAAAATTGACAATAAAATGACCAACGTGGTACAAATACAAAGAAAAATAATGGGAATAGCTGGGAGATTTCCCGACTTCTGACTCGGAAGGCTGGCGTCTGAGGATTCAGGAACACACCATGACGACGACGTAGAAATGTTGACCGCCCAAAAATTTAGTGACAGTTACTTTGTGTGACTTCACTTCGTGTGGCGTTACTTTGTGTGACGTAACTTCACCTAACGTTAACTCGTTGGCTGATTGTTAAAGATCAAACCGAAAAGACACCATGTCCTGCCAAAAGGTGCTGTTTGTGCTGAGCTCACTGCGTTCTGTACTATTGTGTACCTGAGCACATTGGGGGACGATCTAGGAGAACATCAGTTTAAAAAGACAACAATGATTAGCTGGTTTGGTTTAGCAGGAGTTGGGTCTTACAAGTAAAAGTCCCAAACTATTTCAATGTTTCGTTTCACTTTGGCCATTATTTTCATTATCCATAACTCACATTTTCTGGGGACTGGAAAGAAACAAAGTAAATTAATCAAAGCTGACTATAAACAAAAAGCATAGGAAAGGTTTCCTAGCTAGCATCATTAACAATTAATCCGTCACAAATAATCGCAGCTAACGTTTCATTGTAACTCAAAGGAACGCATTATTGTAAACATTTTTGCTATAATAATTATTGTTTGTCATCATATCATCTTCAATGGCTAGTCTATTGTATTGGATGAGGGAGGAAAGATCCGACCAAGCCATCGTAGGATCTGAACATAATTATTGGCCATGGCAAGCATCCATCATGTCCTGACTGATGTTTTAACAGATGTTTTAACAGCAGTGATCATGGTGAGCTAGCATTCCCTCTTCTAGAGAGTTGTTTTAACAGTATCTCCTCTAGAAAGAGATGTTTTACCAGCAGCTCTTGTAGAAAAATATATTTTAGCAGTAGCTAAAACATGTTGAACTACCGTCCTCCTTTTCTAGAAAGAGATGTTTTAACAGCAGCTCTTCTAGAAAGAGATGTTTTAACAGCAGCTGTCATGGTAAGCTACATCCCCTCTTCTACAAAAGATGTTTCAACAGCAGTTATCAAACAGCCTTTGTGGTTGAGACTTGGCCCGGCTGCGTTAGCTTTGAAACAGAGGGGTGAGGAGTTAAGTAGAATCAGCATGGTGGAAATCAATATCTAACGGCTCCTGACCCTAGCCCTCTCTTTATGTATCTCAGAGTGAAGGTGGCCTGTCTCATGGTGTACATGCATTTTTAGTTTTAATCGCTCTGAGTTAACCTAACCTCCCCCCTCTGCTCTCTGGTCCTCTCCTCTCTATTCCTCTCTCCTCCTTCACTTTTCTCCTACGTTATTCTCTTGGGCCTTGTCTCTGCTGCCTGATATGTATGTGTTTGTAAAAATGATTTGCTCTCTCTTCACTTGTTTAGCTGCCTGTCTGTTGTGTTCTCTCCCTTCCTCTCCTGTTCACTGCATTCTTCTCCTCTCCTCATTCGTTCTCCCCTCCTCCCCCCTGCTCCCCACCTGCTCATCTCCTCTCCTCCTCCCCTCCTCCTCCCCTCCTCCTCCCCTCTCCTCTGCTGATTGTTAACCAGCTACTGGTGCGTTGGTAAGACGGTATCATGATGTGTTGTGTTGTAATGTTGTGCATGTTTTTTGTGTGCTGTGTTGTTTTTGTATGCTGTTGTGGTCTGTGTGTTGCGTTGCGTGGGGTTGCATTGTCTTAAATGATGTGTGTATTTGTTGTGGGTCGTGTTGTGTGTGAGGTGCTGTGTGGCGTTGTGGGTGCAGGGGCCGATCGAGCTGGGGGCCTCAGCTGCTTTGTTCCGGCGGAGGGAGGAGCTTCATCCTGGGCATCGGCATCTAGTGTACTGTGTGTACACATCTAGTGTACTGTGTGTACACTAGATGTGTAGTGTGGCTAGATGTGTCGACGTGGCTTCTACCACTGGGTCAAAATACTACACCGGCATGGCACAGGCCTTAGGTCTTAGGGTCCTCCGACGGATTTTTCTTAGGGCCAAACCGAAGCTGATCTTCCACATGAAATGGGATATTTTGAGGTGTGTATTTTTTGTGCCTTCAACATTTCCCTTAAACTATGACGCCGGTTTGAGTTTGAGTTTGCTTCTTCCGATTTGAATAAAGGTTTCTGTAAAAGTTGCACTGAAGTGCATTAGTTTGTGCAGTCACAAAGGATTAACCAGGCTTTAGTTCACAACCCTTGGTAGAAACGTGGAGGAGGAACACGGGAGGCCCATCCTTCCAGGGATTGGATCGCACACTCGAAGACTTGGTGCAGACTGAGGAACACAGGAGGTCCACGCTGCCAAATGTTCAACATTTTAGAGAACATAATAGCTGCGCCGAGGTTCGCTCATGCTCAGTTGGGTTAGGTCCCAACCCTCTAGAATCTAAGGAGGACCACAGGAGACCCATCCTCAAAGGGATACTGGGAGGCCAGGAGGTGCTGGCTGAGGACACACATGAAATAAGAGCAACATAACAATGAAACAGAATTGAAACAATGAAAAAATGAATTTGAATGAATATAAATAATGTAGGTGTATTAAATGGGTGGGGAACGATTCACCAAACTTGAAGTATTCCGATTTCATTTCACGTTATTAAGATGGTCTTACGATCAACACATTTTATTACAGTTGCATTATTTTGTACACAAGTTCCCCCTGAAATCCCTCAATCCTCCTATGCTCCTTTACCTTTTAAATACACTGTATTAGATGATGTTCACACGTTTGTTTGTTTACTTTGCTAGCCGGAGGGAGCGAAGGGTGATTGATGGGGGGGGGGGAGCACATCAGTCAATGTGGGGGCATAGCTACTGTTCCCCCCTGTTGAGCCATCATAGCCCCCCTCCTCCCCCAAACAGTCACACGCACACACACACACATACATAGACAGCAAACACACACGCACACTCACAAACACACACACAGACACACGCACACATCCGTACACACAAACACACACACACCACAATCACACAGCAAAGAACGAAACATTTCTTCTGCCCGAGCTCTGCAAGGCACTGTCAATCCTTCCCCAGTCATTCAATCACACAGGTTAGACTGCGGACGCTGGGAATCCATCCCAGAATACTTCAGCCAGGAGACAAACCTTTTCCTGCTTCCCTGTTATTTTAGTTTATTATTAATGATGGGTGAGATGGCTGCTGTGCGCACATCCTGTTGTCTGGTTGTGGTAGGGGCCATTTGGCTGAAAGTAGGATGGGTGTGTTTAGACAACAGAAAAACTGGACCCCATAAGATTCTAATTGGGAAATGCAGCTGTTGCCTATTATTGTGAAATAGTCCTTTTGACTGGATGTGGACAGGTTTACTTAAGACTAAAAGAACGGGACCCCAAAGGCTCTTATTGTGTAATACGTCTCTTACTATTATTGTGATACAGTCCATTTGACTGGATGTGGACAGGTTTGCTTTAGAGAACAATAACGTGACCCCAAAGGCTCATATTGTGAAATAAATCCCTTAACTATTATTGTGAAATCGTCATTTTGACTGTGTTGGTTTAGACAAAACAAATTTGACCCGCTCTTATTGTGAAACGCGCCTCTCGCCTCTTATTGTGCAATGGGCCCCGGGGAGTCTCGCTGTTTGTGTGTGTGTGTGTGTGTGTGTGTGTGTGTAGAGCAGTTACAGGTGTGTTTGTTGTCATGCGTGGCGTGTGCCATCGATGCCTCACGCTAAGCCGGCCAGCTGGCTCCCGTCCAGACCCACCGACAGCTCCCCATAGTGTACGTATGTGAGTGTGTGTGTGTGTGTGTCTGTGTCTGTGTGTGTGTGTGTGTGTGTGTGCCTCCATCTTGAGTGACATTCTTTTAATTGTCTGGCTAAAAACCTGCGGAGGAGCATCACACCTTGGCACTCAGCCAACTCGTCCCCCCTGCCCCCACCCCCTGGGTTCTGAATCCCAGGGTGAGGGGCGGCACGACCTAGCATGGGGGGAGGGATTTTTTTGTGTGTGTGTATGTGCGTGCGTGTTTGGGGGGGGGGGGGGGGGGGGCTTATAACGTTCCAGAGCGCCCGGCTTTGCCACACTCATCATTTCCACGCCGCCTTACGCCAGAATTCCCTAATATCCTTAACTGCTGCGGCGACTAAGGATAAGCCTGCCGCGCCCCAAACATGGCAGTCATGCCCACCGAGCACTCGACGCGCTGAGGAATCCATTATGTCCCCCCCACCCCTCCCCTAGCGCTAACGCCCGCACTCAGAGGCCCTTCTATTCCACCGCGACGTCGCGGCGCGTGTGTAAGCTAACGGGCTGAGCCTTTAGTGATATGTTGGGGAGCACCCCCCTTTACCGCTCCACCACCACCACCGGCGTACACCGCCCCCTGCTGGACACGTGCTGATGGCGGGGGAAGCCCGCTCTTTTCGAAGCGAGAGCATTAGCAATAGCACTGTGTTTTGGGGAGCTAATAGGTTGTTTTCAAGTTTTTGTATCTTTACACCAACATATATATTCTGAGAGAGAGAGAGAGTTTGAATGAATTCAAATCCCAAACCATCCAGGGTTAAAACAGTATAAACTGATGTTTTAACCCTGGTCTTTTTAAATAAACTAATTAATTAATTATTTTACATTTAGATATAAACCAGTTAATGTACCAACATTTTTGATTGAAAATGATGTCTTTATGGTATCAATATTGAAATAAACTGAGGGTTGTGTCACACATTATAATAACATATATAACTTAATGTTGTTGCAACAGATGTCGAAATAAACGGATGTTTGTGTTACATATTATGCTATAATCTTCGGGTTGTTGTGCTACAGACTTCCATGTAAACAGATGTTTGTGTGACACATAATGATTTAAACTTAGTGTTGTTGCGCTACAGATGTCGGAATAAGCGGATGTTTGTGTTACACATTACACTACAAACTCAGGGTTGGTGTGTTGTGGCGTGTTAGCCGCACGCTAGCTTCCAAATTCCTGGCTTTGAACGGTTTTCCCCGGAGACGAGCCATCGGGACCGTTTAGCGTCAGCTCAGCTGGGGAATGGAATCGCACACAACACAGACGGCCTACCCTCTCCTCACGTCCCTGTTTTGACGCGGCTCTATGCCGAGCCGCTCGCAGCTCACCGCAAGAGGAGGGGGGGAAAAGACAATCCGGGACGTACCGGTATGCCTGTCTGCCCCGATCGACGCGGTTCGAGGTGGTTCTGGTTGTGTTTAGCGCTCCGGTATTCCAGTGTGTTGGCTCTGCGATGGGTCTGTGTGTTCTGAGGACGGCAGACAAACAGCTGAACGGGATCAACAGCACAGAGCCGGCTCTCTGTCAGCTGGGCTCGGTCTAGGTCGGAGCTTCGGATGGAAGAGGCGTCGTCTGCTTCAGAGGGAGAGAGGGGGACAGAGTGAAGGGCTTCTGATGCAAAGCATGTGTTCAATCTGAAACCAGTCACACAGTCTGAATGTGTACAGTCTGAATATAAACCAGGCTTTCATACAGTCAGAATACGTACGGTCAGAATATAAACATAAGCCAGGCTGTTTTACAGTCAGAATATGTTCGATCTGAATAAAAAGCATTCACACACACACACACCAACACACACACACACACACACACACACACACACACACACACACACACACACACACACACACACACACACACACACACACACAGACACACAGACACACACACACACGGCTTACAGAGAAAGAGAGACCAGGGAAGGCCGGGCTAGGGTGGTGGGGTCCCAGCAGGGGGAGTCAAACTTCTCCCAGTCTGGTTGCAGATCTGCTGTGCCACGGACAAACATCTCCCTCCAGGAGTGATCGGTTATCCAGCCATCATCATACCACTATGTATTCGAGACAAAGGTGCATGTTCTAGGCACAAGAATAAGACTGGAGCCCTATTTTAGTGGAATTCATGTGGAACCCCATATACTATGCTAAAGATTAGCAAGTGGAACCCCATATACTATGCTAAAGATTAGCAAGTGGAACCCCATATACTATGCTAAAGATTAGCAAGTGGAACCCTATGTACTGTTCTCAAGATTAGCATGTAGAACCCTATATAGGGTTCTACATGCTTATGTTTAGCATAGTATATGCTATGCTAGAGATTAGCATGTGGAACCTTTTATACGGTTCTAGAGATTAGCACATTGACTGAAGACGCCGTATCAGCGGGGCGCGGCAGAGCTCGGCCGGGGAATCGTTTAGCCGCGCGGCGCTATCGCCGCTGACAGCGATAGCTCCCCCGGCTCCGATCCGACTCACAGATTACAGGCCCTGAGTGGAAATTAATTTATCGGCCGTAATGGATAGAGACATTCCGCTGAGAAGGGGGTTAAAAAAACCCTGACAATGAGCCGGCTCTTACCTGCCTGGAATCAGATTCCATCAATATCAGGCTAATTACAAAGCTCTTCTGGCAGCGCGTGAAATGAGGGGACCGACCCTAACCGCTTTGGTGGCCTGTGGATTTAACGCCCGTCAAGAGTGGGAAGGGTGTCCGGTGTGTGTGTGTGTGTGTGTGTGTGTGTGTGGAGGGGGGGGGGGGGGGGGCGTTGCATGAGCGTTTGTGTGTGTATGTATGCGTGCACGCATGCATGCATGTGTGTTTGTGTGTGTAACGGACAGTTGTGTGTGCGTGTGTTTGTCTCTGTGTGTCTGTGTGTGCGCGTGTGTGTCGGTTTGTGCGTGTTGGTGTGCGTGTATGTGTGAGTGTTGGTTGGTGGGAGTGTGTGTGTGTGGTGCATGAGCATGCGTGTGAGATTGCGCGCATGCGCACGTGCGTGTGTCTGCACGTGTGTGTGTGTGTGTGTGTGTGTGTGTGTGTGTGTAAATAACCAAAAACAAGGACAATAGATTAAGAGTGACTTGGGGACACACAGCTGCTTCTTGTTGAGACAGCAAGTTCCACCATCTGCTCTCTCGCCAGTTCTGTGACTTTGGGAATTAAGAACAAGACAAGGATGGCAGAGGAGAGGGGTTGGAGGCATCAAGAGGCGACACGGTGAGACGCAAGCTCTGCAGAACGAAGAGAAGGGATTCACCACTTCGGCGTCGTTCTTAGGCAACGTCCAAAGAAAACCTGGAGGATGAAACGCTGACACGACAGAACGAGGCGGGTTAGGAGTGGGAGTTGATCTCTGTCTCGACCCTCTCTTCTGTGTTCAAGCTGTCCAGACCGTGTATATGTTACATGTTTCCCCTGTGCATGCAGACACAGAAAGAGAACTCTATTCTAACAAAGGATGAGATACGATTCAGATGATCTAAGATATACTCGATTAACGCCACACGGGAAATAAGAGTGTCATCACTGTCATGTCTCCGTAGAAAGTACAGAACTTGGAATTAAACATAAAACATGACGTAGCCTCATTGCATAACTGCCAAAGTCGTATTGTAAAGCTCATCTTGTATCTGGCGTCAAAAACGCAGCGGTCAAAAAGATGACTTACGCAGATAGTGAGTATGGAATGTTAAAAGCCCTCTGACTGGCTTAGGATATAGCCAATGATGCACAGTGAATCAGCAGCGTAAGGAGAGTAGAGTTAGGTTAGATATCACAATTTGTCTAAAACATGACGTAGGCAATTATGCTATGAGGCTAACGAAATGTTATACACGAAACCCGTCCATAAGAGTGTAAGACCGCACAGACAACAAGAGTCACGGTGGACAAGGTGAAGCGTTCTCCCGTCCCAGACGATCACGGCTGTGTGTGTGTGAGCGTGTTGATGTTCCTGCTCATGGGTGAAGGGTTGGGGTGTGTGTGTCAGGTGGGTGAGCTTCCTGAGGTTCCCCCCCCTCAGGTGGAAACACTTAGGCCCCCCCCTCTTCCCCCCCCCAGATTGAGTTTCGTCCACGGGTCGCTCCTCTCCATCTCTGGTAGGAAGGGGACTCCCCTCACCCCCCTTCACCCCCCCTCACCCCCTTCACCCCCCCCTCACCCCCCCTTCACCCCCCCTCACCCCCCCTCACCCCCCTTCACCCCCCCTCACCCCCCTCTCACCCCCCTTCACCCCCCCTCACCCCGCCCCACTTCCTATGGGGGTCCTCAGCCCCGCACACCGGTCTCTTCCAGGTGAGTGTGTGTGTCTGTGTGTGTGCGGAAGTGTGTGCGTACATCTGTTTGTGTGTGTGTGTGTGTGTGTGTGTGTGCGTGCGTGTGTGTGTGCATCTGTGTGTGCGTGTGTGTGTGAATAAGTGTATGTGTGTAGGTGCTTGTGTCCGCACCTGTGTCCATGTGTGTGTGTGTGTGTGCGTGCGTGCATGCGTCTACGTATATGCGTGTGCGTGTATGTGTTTTTGCGTTCATCTGTGTGTGCGCGTGTGTGTGTGTGTGTGTGTGTGTGTGTGTGTGTGTGTGTGTGTGCGTGCATACGTGTACATGCGCGTGTGTGTGTGTGTACATACATGTGTGTGTATGTGTATGTGCGTTCATCTGTGTGTGCGCGTGTGTGTGTGCGTGTGTGTGTGTGTGTGTGTGTGTGTATGCTGGGAGAAGGAAGGAACCCATTAGGGTGTCTGGGGGGCGGGGGGCTGCCAGTAGGCATCTAGGGGGAGGAAGAGGATGGGTTACCCCTCGGGACCCCCAGACCAGAGAAACCTGAGACTCCTGGAAATGTCTGAGAACCAACCCTAGAAAAACTTCCTGGTCTGGTCAACCCCCCCCCCCCCCCCCCCCCCCATCCCCTCCATCCCCTCTCCGCCCCGGTCGACCCCGCATCCCATAATAGTCTCAGCCTGCGAAGAGAGAGACGAATCCCATGGGAACCCCCACCTCCCTCCGGGTGCTCTGCTGTCTGTGTGCGCAGACACCCACACACTAGCGCACACGCGCACACACACACACACACACACACACACGCACACACACACACTGAGTTATACGCACACACTGCAATGCACACACACACACACACACACACACACACACACACACTGAGTTATACGCACACACTGCAATGCACACACAAGCACACAAACAGTTATGAACACACACACACTGAGTTATACGCACACACTGCAATGCACACACAAGCACACAAACAGTTATGAACACACACACACACACCCACACACACACACACACACACACACACACACACACACACACACACACACACACGCACACACACCGGAATGCACACAAGCACATACACACACACCCGCACACAAAAACAACAAACACACACACACACACATTCAGCAATGCACAGACACACAAGGACGAGTACGTCTTGTGTGAACCCGGGCCAGGAGTTGACGGGCCTGTGGGTGTCTGAGCGTCAGGGGCATTCATGGTCAGCTGAGCGGCGGCCATCTTTGTCTACTCATGTACCGTTGATGGAGAATCTCCATCACCTCCACGACTCCCAGCTCCAAAACCGATCGAACCCTGTACCCCCTGCCCCCCCCCCCCCCCCACCCACCCTGCCGTAGGCTCCGCGGTCAGAAATGAAACACACATTTTACACAGCCATGCGCATTTTTTCGAAGCGGGACACGACGGAATTCTCGGAAAAATGGAGGGGAAATTCCCATCCCCGCCGCGTTAATCTCCCGATCTGAAGAAAAACGGTTTCATATTGTTTCCATTTGGCCGCATTTGGACGGAATCTCTCTCGGCGCGTTGCTGAAGATTAATCGCGCTTTGTTGCGGAGCGGGATTTGGCAGCGGCGGACATCTTTTCATCCCCGAGCAGGGATTGGGTTTTGTTGGCAGCTCGCTCCGGCCTTTTCTGCTCACAGCTGAGGATCTGAAGAGGGCTTTTCTGTTGTTTTGTTCTCCGACGGCCGTTTGAGGTAACGTCACCTAGCTTCTGATCGTCTGAGCATTGGCGTGTTCACAAACGCGGTGTTGAGCGCGACTGCTGCTGAGTCACAGCCCCACAGGGTCGCAGGTTTGAACTCCAAACGGGGCGGCTAGGGTGAATAGCATGTGAGGGAACTTGGCATGTAAGGGGTCTTGGCATGTAAAGGCCCGATATATGTCAAACAAACCCAGAATTGGTGCGTGGCACACTGACAAAATGGCAGGTTCCTGACTCAATCGAAGCGACACATCAGGCTTTGATTGTTTGCAGGCTGGAATCAAAGTCAAAGTGGTCCTACACGTGGCACGGTGGACCGCCGCCCGTGATTGGTCAAACGTCCCATGTGCAATGATTGCGGCCGCAATGCCCACGCATCACAGTGACGATATCGTAGCCCGTCTGAATCGTGCTGGACGGCGGTTGGAACGTATATCAAGGCATTGAGAGGAGCACTGATGACAGACAGGATCTGCTCACTGAGCTTCACTGAGGAACAGTTCAAATACATTTTATGGAGTGATTTTAGTGTTAGATGACTTGATGTTGATAACTGAGGCATTGCTGCGTGGAAATTTGAATTTGCTTCAACGTTATTCTTTCGTGGAAATGTTATACAACTTTTTTTTTTTTTCTTAAATCTTTGCTTTGGGTAAAGAGAACGACCAACCACAACATTAAATGATGAAAATGAAATAGATGAAGATGCATATCATCCAAATGAATGCTTTCGCCGTGTTTTGTGCTTATGTTCACGGCTTTGTTTGCGCAAACCGACAAATAGTTTTAGTAAATGTTGAATCTTTCCAGTCAGACGTGAGCTGGGCTCTCTTCAATTTCTAGCAGCAGAAATGATTGACTGATTGCTGCGTTAATAATACCCATTGATTGTCTGATTGATAGTGCACACACACACACACACGCACGCATGCATGAACGCACACACACACACACACACAAACACACACACATTCCTCCCTGTAGAAAGACTGTGACCTAGCTGATTCTGATACGCCCCGCTTGTATCTGGAAATCAGAGGAGGATAACAATCATTCCACGGCCACTTCTGCAGGAGTGGGAGGAGGAGGAGGAGGAGGAGGAGGTGAAGGAATGGAGGAGGCGGAGGTGGAGGAATGGAGGAGGGGAAGGAGGAGGAGGAGGAGGAGGTGAAGGAAGGGAGGAGGTGGAGGAAGGAAGGAGGAAGGAAGGAGGAAGAAGTTAAAAGAGGCAGAAGGGAGGAGGTGGCAGAGCGCTGGAGAGAGAAGAGATTGAGGTGGAGGTGAGAAGAGGAGGACATTTAGGAGGGGGAGAGGAGGAGGAGGAGAAGGTGAAGGTGCAGAAGAGTCGGAGAAAGGGGAGGTGGAGGCGGAGGAGATGGTGGAGGGGGAGAGGAGTTGGAGCAGCAGAGGAGGAGGCAGAGAGTGGAAGTGGAGGAGAGTCTTCACCAGGCTGATGCCACCGCTAACAGGCCGGTCTGAATTGGAGACAGTCCTCACCAAATGTCAGATGTCCGGAAGTCTCCTCCTCTCCAGTCCTGTCCTCCTGATCAGAAGAGCGCGGGGGGGGGGGGGGTAACCCGGCCTGCACAGCGGAGGTTAAAACACTAACATCTAATATCTGCCCGGAGGGGGCTAAGGCCAGTGCAATTACAAGCTGCAATCGACGGAGCCAATCAGCTCGCTGGAGCGTAGCGGGGCCCTGATCACTCACCCTGTTTATTTATCAGGCCACGCTCTTACCTTGAAGGGGCCAAGCCTGCGCTCTTACGTTGCATCAGACGTTTCTTTTCGCATTCTCTCTCTCTCTCTCTCTCTCTCTCTCTCTCTCTCTCTCCTTCTCTCTCTCTCTGCGCTGTGGTGAGAAGTAGCCCCGGCGTTAATCAGCATCTGTGCGCTTTTGTTGTGAAAGGATCTCGAATGACTTCCCTCAAATCTGGCAGCCATTAACACCTCGCGCAGGAACAGAGACGTAAGGCTATAGCCTTGAGCACATGGGTGTGTGAGAGAGAGAGAGAGAGAGAGAGAGAGAGAGTGTGTGTTTGTGTGTGTGTGTGTGTGTGTGTGTGTGTGTAAGTGTGCGAGTGTGCTAATGGGTGTGTTTGTGTGTCATTTGTTCCCTATGTCTATGTGTGTATATGTGTGTATGTGTGTGTGTGTATATCTGTGAGTGTGTGGCTGTGTGTGTGTGCGTGTGTGTGTGTGTGTGTGTGTGTGTGCGTGTGCATGTGCGTGTGTGTGTGTACTTGCAGCACATGTAACCCTAGCCTATATTCCCTAGTGTAGTGCGGCATCTCAGCACAACATATGTGTTAACACACACACACACACACCCACACACACACACAAACACACACACACACACACACACTCACACACACACACCCTCTAACGACAATCCTTCTGCGTGTGGGATTAGTGTAACGTTACTTTCCAACAAGACCCAGGGAACAATTACTGATAATTAAATATGCGCCAGTTACTGGGAGAAGATAATGGCGTCCTTGGTGTATAGCACCAATTAATTACTTTGATTTCGGCGGCTCCGTCGGAACACTTCCTGAGTCGTGTCATCTTGAGCGATGCTTTCGGGGCCGGGAGCGAGAGACGAGCGATTGCAAAGCACTCGGCGAACGCCATGTCATGTTTTTCAGGCGTAAATGTGTCCGTCTGCTGTGATTCGGGTCACGTGTTTTTTTTTCGTGTGAACGGCGATAGCGATCGGTTGGGATTTCGTAATAACTTCTTTGGGGTTGATTTTGAAATGATTTTCTGTGTGGTGTTTTAGCTTCTTTTTTTTGTTGTTATTCTGTGATCTGTCAACTTGTTTGAACTGCTGCGTGAGTCAGCAGCCAGTGCACAACTGAGCCCGACTACATGCATACTCTGTTGAGACTCCCTTTTTATAGTGAATTACAGATGTTTCAATAACTGATATCGTCTGCCTTTCTCTGTTATGGCTTTAGTCAGTCAGTCAGTCGGTCAGACTCTCCGTCTTTCCGTGTTTGTCACTTTCTGCATTAGAGGTACAGTGACCAGAGCCTACAGCTTTCTCTCTCTCTCTCTCTCTCTCTCTCTCTCTCTCTCTCTCTCTCTCTCTCTCTCTCTCTCTCTTTCTCACCCCTGTTTGAGGTTGGTTACCCTGGGGTTGTTGAGCAAATGGCTTACTGACTGAATAGCTATGGCCGTTCATTGGTGATCCATTAAAGCTAAAACAGCTCCACTGGAAACCTCTTAGAAACCACTTCCTCTCTTACTGCGGTTAATAAGACACAAAGTCTTCAGGTCAGTGTCTGCGTATCCATGTCTCTCTCTCTCTCTCTCTCTCTCTCTCTCTCTCTCTCTCTCTCTCCATTCGATTGGCATTTGGTTCAAGGTCGGTGTCAATTATTTTTGAGAAGAATGCACATTGCGTGTGTTTACGTGTGTGCATATGTGAATATTTGTATGTGTGTGTGTGTGTGTGTGTGCATGTGTGTGTAAGTGTGAGTGTATGTGTGTGTGTAAATGTGTGTGTGCGAGAGAATGTGTGTGTGTGTGTGTGCATGTGAGAGAATGTGTGTGTGCATGTGAGAGAATGTGTGTGTGTGGGTCCGTATGAGTGTGTGTGTGTGTGTGTGTGTGTGTGTGTGTGTGTGTGTGTGTGTGTGTGTGTGTGTGTGTCTAAGCAGTATTGACTAACCCATCAGAGGCGGTGATGCATCGGCCCCCAGTGCAGTCCAGGGGCCCCTCTGACACGCTGTCACCTTGGCAACCACTGCCAGGATAAAAGGCTGCTGGGAGCGACCTGCGGCCCTGCCAGACACACACACACACACACACACACACACACACACACACACGCACACACACACACACACCAATTTACACATGCACACACACAGACAGACAGACAGACAGACAGACACACACACGTCTGCAGACACACACACGCACCTACACACACAAACACACACGTGCCTACTGACGCACACGTATGCACACACACGCACACACACACACACACACACACACACACACACACACACATATACACAGACACACAAACACACACACATCTACACACATTTATATACGCATCCACATGCACACAACTAGAAACGCAAACACATACATACCCTTCTACAGACAGACAACCAGACAGATCTAGTTTCTGTGTGTGGTGGGTGTTGAGGGTGTTGTTGGGGGTGGTGAGTTCTATTGTCTTTCGGAATAATACTTTTATATTCTTTCTATGATTTTTTTTAATTTTTTTTTAGAGCGGGTCATCAAATCCTATGTTCTGAAACTGCCGGTCTGTTCCTCGCGGGGTGAAACAGAGCCGCTTGAAGCGCGCGGGCAGCGGTTGCTGTTGGCAGCGCTTCCCCGCTGGCTGTGGGCGTCTGCCTCCCAGAGCCTTCGGAATACTGACCAGCTTTTGACACGACGCGCCTTGGAAGAGAGCTCGTGCGCCGACATGCGAGACGCGGGATCCCGACCGACTATGCGCGAGGTCGAGCAGGGTTCAGCACGCTTCGATGGGCGCTTTTCCTTTTTTTTCTTTTTTTTTAAAATATTAAGAGTTGTTTGAGATTCGAACAACAACAACAACATCAACATCAACGCACCCACAAGTTCCACCGCATAATGCGTCGATAAGCGCGATGACTGGACAAACGCGGGTTGTGACGCGCATGCGTCATACTTCAAGGTCGGATTTTAAACACCGAATGCAAACAAAAAGTTAGGCCTATATTTTGACGGGAGAACTACTTTGATATATACAGTAGGCAATGTGTTTTTTTGTTTTTATATATGTATATACACACACACACGCACACACACACACACACACACACACACACACACACACACACACACATATATATATATATATTTAATAAAATTGTTAAATAACCATTTAAGGCAACGGCATCAAAGCTCACTTGATACGCTTCAGCTGTCATAAGGATAGAAAGGCCGTCTTACATTATTAATGTCTACAGAGGAGCTTTCATTAAACATCATCGTGGAGGCACTGAGAGAGACAGATATCATGTTAACACATAACCAAGACAAAACCGTTATGAGTTGTGTCTGTTCCTCTTGACGACATAGAAATTACCATACACTAGTACACTGAAATATATATAGGTCTAATATACCTATTACAAAACTACTAAAAACATTATACACAACAATATCTTCAATATTTTGAAGATTTGCTAATTTAAATAGATGTGTGGTTAAATCACTGTCACAAACTCCAACATTGGTCCATTTATAAATAGACGTGTAACATAAGACATAGTAGCATATTTTCTAAAGAGCAAGCATTACTTCTTCGACATCCTTTTTTTTTATTTGAATTGACAGAAAATATAGGGTTGGTTGCATATTTCTTCAGCTTCGAGCAAACTCCAAGCCACCAGTGTTACTGCGATGTAACTTTGCCTTTCACTCACAAACCATCAAGCAGGGCCCACATGCACGCGTCTTCAGCAGGCCAACACCCAAGTGGATTTCACCCTTCTTTCGATCTATATAGCGACCGTTTTCAAAAATAAAGTGACAAAAATTAACAATTTAATAGCTGCAGTTGATGTCTGAGCTTTGGACCTGTGACGGTCAGTGCAGTTCTCTCACTTCTGAAGGCATTTCTGTGTGGACGCGGTGATAAACTACACCACTAGATGGCGCTGTGCGGCCATGGCTGTTTGATGCTCAGACTGGGAGATCGTTGTACTCCGCAATAAACACTCAGTGGTGTGTTCTAATGTTTTACTTGGATCATCTGGGACCGAGTTGGGATAAAATATACGCACTTATATATTTACAACCTACGGTAGGCCTATATTTTTACGGTTTACAATGAAAAACCGGTGAGACGATGTAACCTTAAATAAAGGTGTAATATGTGTAGCCTAACGTTTAGAATATTTAATACTACTTGAACATTTCTCTAACCCTTTGGTGTGATTCGGCCTCTAGTTTCAAGAAACATGAAGAAAGGACGAGTAAGGCCTGCTCCAACATGAACAAGGCGTCTAACCTCTGACTGCATAAGGTGGTTAGGTTGAATCCACATATTACTACAGGCCACTGTCTACTTTTATCACTGTAATCTTTTAACACATGTGGGATTTTCTGTCGGACTACATCAGACATGAGGATAATTATCAAGGCCTTCATGTTACCTTCACTTTATTCCACCCATGTGCCCATAAACATTGAGGCTCACACGCAGTATTTATTTAGTATTCCAGTATTTTTTACTGCGTGTATATTATACTACTGCACGCAATATTGATACTGCGTGTAGTGTTTATATTCCAACTGCGTTTAGGGCCACAACCTCAGTTGACGTCATGAGGTTGTGGTCGACAGAGACCCGCTGCATCATTGTATAAGCCGATGCTCCCACCACACCACAAACTATTATGTGCCGACTAAAAGTCGTCCTTACAAGTTCAACATTAGCCTACACGAGAGTTTAAGTTGAAAATAGTAGTTCGTTTTTTTTTCATCGACCCAATCATATCACGGAACTTTGGCCAACACAATATAATACAATACAATTGGGCGACCTAATAATAACACCTATTATTATTATTATTGTTATTATTATTATTATTATTATTATTATTATTATTATTATTATTATTATTATTATTTAAGTCGGCATTTAGAGGACAGAGCTTCTGCCTTTAGTTTGGGAAAATGTTCCGCAAGTGTGTGCGTGTGCATGCGTGTGTGTGTGCGCGTGTGTGAGCGAGAGCGTATGTGTGTGTGTGTGTGTGTGTGTGTGTGTGTGTGGGAGTGGGTGTGTGTGTGTGTGTGTGTGTGTATGTATGTTTCTATGTCTGTGTATGTGTGAGTATGTATGTGTGTTTCTATGTGTGTGTGTGTGTGTGTGTGTGTGTGTGTGTCTGTGTGTGTGTCTGTGTGTGTGTCTGTTTGAGAGAATATTTCCGAATGATTATTCCAGACTCACAGCACGTGGCCCCCCGTCGCTGTGACACACAGCCCATCCCCGCGGTTGGCGCGCGTGCGGTGGAGTCACAAACACAACAACCGCGTGCTCCGTTTCTTCTGCAGTTGGGCTCGTGGACAGGCAGGGCTCCTATATAACCCACCGCTTCGCAGAGCGGGGTCTTCTCCCTGCACCTTTCCCGGGGAACTCTGGCCCTGCACACGTTATGGGGCAGGAAACCCTGGAGTTCTGTATGCATTGTCGTTCTGTATGTTTGCGTGTGTGTGTGTTAGTGTGTGTGTGTGTGTGTGTGTGTGTGTGTGTGTGTGTGTGTGTGTGTGTGTGTGTGAGAGAGAGAGAGAGAGAGAGAGAGCGAGAGAGAGTGTGCTTGTGCTTGTGCGTGTGCGATTGGGGTGTGTGTTTGTAGTGGGCGTGTGTGTGTGCGCGTGCGTGTGTATGTCTCAAACTCTCTCTCTCTCTCTCTCTTTCGCTCTCTCTCTCTCGATAACAATATATAAAGTTGGCTTTGAAGAACGAAAGTTTAAAAAGTGTGTATTACATGAACAATAAGCCACACATCTGCTGTTTTGTGTTATTTAATCTTAGACTTAGACCTACTTTTCCCGCAATACACCAATGTTTATTAAACTGCCTTTGGTGAGATGAGAGTTGTTATGGGATAGCCCATGGTTTAATTATTATTTCACCAGTGTCATCTTAGGCTATGTGATATTTTGTAAATTTAGAATGATTCGATGATTATATAAAATAAAGGATACTTGATAATAATAATAATAAACATTTATAATATGATTTGTAATATCATTATTAGAATAATAAGTTATTATCATTATTGATATTATTAATATGTTAAAGTAGTAGTAGTAGGCTACTTGTCGTAAACATATTGTCATTTATTAACTAGGCCTACTGAATTAAAATTGAAAATTACAATTGCTCCGTAGGCCTACATGACTATAGGCATTAGGCGTATTATAGCGTTAACTTTTAGAGAGCATTATTCAATTAAAGAGATACAGAGGAAGAAGATAACATCCTGAATAAATAATAACATATTAACACAACATTTTAAAACGCAATGACCCCAATCAAACTGTGACAAAGGATAGTTGAAAATAATCAATAATAATTGAATTGGCAATAATAAAAAAAACTAAACAAATATATTCAAACCTATTTAAAACCAATTCCTTATTGAACGACTCACAACCAGGTAACATAAATACATTTAAACGACACAACCCACAGAGATGGACCATGTGGATCACATCAGACTGATGCCCCGTCTGTGGGGTCGACATGGGACCGTATGGTCGAAGAGGACGGAGAGGGGCATCCATATTCATGGTTCTCGACACGTGGACTAAATACAAATACAATATGAGGGTGAATGGGGGGGCTTTGTTTCAATGGATCGTCCTCTCCATAACCCATACTCCTATATAGGCTGTATGGCCCACAGACGGCCTGTATGGTCTGTACTGCTGGGCCCGTTTCAGGATTCATGTTGAGGCGCCGCAGTGACTCAACTATTTTACTGTAAGCGCGTATTGGAGGTCTGTCGTCAGCACATGTTTTACCATATGGGAAATACGAGATGAAAATGTATCTACAGCCTTTTCCCCGAATGTTCAAACAATACCAGGCTAATGTTATTATTCATAGGCTGCAATGAAATGGAGCGTAAGGGGTTAAATAATGTTTAACATAATGGTCCTAACAGTGTCGTCGTTAGTCTGTGTGCCATGACCTAATACTGGTCTATTACGTTATTGATAATCATTACAGATATGGAACGATATTCTGAAAAAGTGCCAATATCGTACATGAATTAGGCTTCAAAATTAACAAGCCCGACACTAACGAGTCCATAAAGAATGTGTATTACAATGATAGAAAAGACTAGGCCATTGTTAAATAAAATATCGTTTATTATTACAATTCGAGGGAAGTTCGAATCCAATAAAACACCTTGTCAGCTTCTGCCTGCCATGAGTTAGACAACAATATATATCTTACAGAATAAAGGGGCATATATAGCCGTTTATCTAATATAACAACCCATAATGACTCATAATATAAAAGAGTTAAACTCGTTATTTGGTTTTGAAGTCACCTTAAGACAACAGAGAGAAGGACCGTTAGGTCGTTTTATCGACAAATCTAAACTAACGTGACTAAAAACTAATTTTGTGAAAAAACTGAAATGTAATGTTTTTGGGAGTATTTCTCATAACGGCTCCACTCACAATTGTGTTTTCCTTCCAGAAGTAGGACAGCAAGTCAAACAGCAAGGCCTATAATAAGAGAATTAACTAGTACTGTTTGCATGTGCAAAGTGCGTTGGGTAAGGTTTATTATAGTGCAATATGTGACTCTAAATGATATCTAATTACATGAATCAGGCCCTTAGTATTACAGTCTAGCAAGATAGTAAAAAGTTGTGGGACCTTTATTGGCGCAACGCGTTACACCATGGGCTCGGGGTTCAAATAAATAGCAGGAAATGTTTATGACGCTTTTCCACCTGGCTGGCCTGATAAAACAACTCAGCGTAATTCTTACCCAAAGATTGGCCCCCAATCGGCCCTACACACGTCGATATGAGACCGAAAGTGGACTAGGGTGGCGTCAGGTGTGTGTTCAGGAGGTTTCCTGGTGCTGTTATTGGGTTACTGCTGCGCACTGGATGAAGTAGAAACATTAGCTCCAATTGGCACAGTTTCTTCCACGGGGAAACTTTGCCTTCTCAAATTCCTCGCCTTTATTCAGCCTGCGTGTCTGACTGGCACTTTTACTAATGGGGACAAAGAAAAAATGATGCCTACTTCTCTATAACATTGAATTCAGTTGCCAAGCAACTACTATGGCAAATCATCCGCGAAATTCAAATCCTCCACAGCGAGGAGACACGTTTTGTTGAGTCGTGCTGAATAGGCGGACCAAGGCGAGTCGGTGGAGAGGGGAGGCACACACAAAAAAAGTTTCAAAGCCCGAGAAAAAACACGCTTGGCTCCTGTGAGAAGCCCCTCACAGGAGCCAACGTGTTTTTTCTTGGGCTTTGAAACTTTTTTGGAGCTTTTTTTTTTTTTTAAACATTGAGCTGATAGGTCTATCTGCTTCCTCTAAGCCAGACGTCACTCCAACCATGCGCATTGAAGCCAGGCCTGGTTTCTCTAGGCCTATTCTTCCGTCCGGACCTTTCCAGTGCGTAAAATGTCAACCGCTTTTGATGCAAACTTTGTGGGATGTGATACAGCGGATCGACATGGGCTCTTCTCGATCAATGAGATATCTGAGAAAGACTCACGTCACGTCGTCAAGTCATGGTCCATAAACCCACTTCTTCAACCTCCAAAGAAACGAGCGTTATCCTGCCTGCTTGATGGCATTTCAACGCTCTGCTGTTGTTGTTTTCCATGAATGAGTAGTTTGATACATAACTCCCAAAATATAGTGTATAATTTTTGTCTTTCAATGTGCAGGCTTATTTCATAAAATACAGTTTGACATGTATCGTGGGTTTTAATTCAGACTCCGCAGTCACAACATTAGAGTCTGTTTAGAGGTTTGTGTGGCACTTTCTCAGCCTGCCTTCGTGTGTAAAGGATAATAATATGTGTTTATATCCGTTTTGTTTTGAAGCAAACAACTGCAATGCATACCCTTACGCTGTTTTGTGATAATATATATAGGCCTTATCAAGGCTACAGTTAACAACAGATTGTATGGAAAATACTTGAACTTATAGCGCCGTAAGCTTATCTTATTTTGCACATGTCTGCTTTTTTGAAGTTATTCCATAAAGGATGAACTCTAAATGTATGTTGTGCGTTTTGCTATGGTTTAATGTCACTGAGACCACACGCACATGTAAACAAAACACACGCGCACGCACACAGGCACGCACGCACAACACACACACACACACACACACACACACGCACACACACACACACACACACACACACACACACACACACACACACACACACACACCGCATTAATAGGGTCAATAGGGTGAACGTTTGGTTTAAGTTGTTTTTTCATCTTAAATGATGACACTTAATTTAATACTCATGTCCACAGCCTGTGTGATGTTTTTTTTTACAACCAATAACTAACAGACACGAGGCTAAATAAATTGTGGACGTTATTGTTTTCCTTTGAATTCTCTTTGTTTCGGGCCGTTTTGCGGTACGAAGGCTTACAGAATATATTACATTAATCCTCCATTTTGCGGCAGGGCAGAAACAGCGCCTGAACCTTTCAGGAACACGAACGGCAACACACAAGATGTCTTCATTCAATTCTAACAAATTTATTGTTCTCAATGAGCTCATACGGAATCACTACTGAAATTAAATTACAATCAAATTATCACATCAAAATATATCCTTATTATTACCTAACCACGGTCAATGTCCGCTCAGGGTGAATTGTGCTCTTTGAGAAAGGAGAACACCCAGAATTAAAAACCCAAAACAAAACAAGTGAGCTAAAAGTCAACAACCAAAACGAGCTAAAGCAAAGCATCTTACACAAGTTCTCAAGGAGGGGGAAAATAATAAATTACCGATTGGAATAATTCATATGTATTCCGCATAAAATATGAAAAAAAGGATGTCATTGGGGGTTGAAAAATATAAGTGGAAATAAGTGTGATCAGTTCCTGATCGAGTGATCGATATTGCCGCTTGTACAGAGTCATGTTTATTCAAAGCCTACCAAAAGATCCTGCTGGAGAAAAGCAGTCGAGGGAGGTTTTTATTTTTGTTCAAAATAAGTGCAGCCGAAGAAAGTCTTTTTTTCCCCAAAGTCTTTTCTCGTGTTAAAGGAAAAATCCCATTCGTGGTGAGTAAAGTCCCTTAAATAAAAACAGCAATAGAAGAAAAAATAAAAAGTGATCTTTGAGATCAGGACTCGGTAGCAGAGGGAGAAGCCCCCCCCCCCCCCCCCCCCCCGGGGGAAATGTCACTTCCATCGTGTCCAAAAAGCAAAAGTAAAACTCAACCCGAGTGAGGTCCGTCCCCAGCAACAAAAGAGAACAAGGAAAATGCCCGTGTGAAGTTTAGTGGATACCACTGTCCTTCGCTCTGCTCTTTGCCCCAGAGTTTATGTCTCAGTCCCGTTTTCTACATACAAACGTGCTCCTCCGTCCACTTTTTGCGAAAATCAGAAAACAGAGGAAACAATCGGGGGAGGGTGGTGAACAAGAAGAAGAGGAGAAAGGAGAAGAAGAATATTTTTTTTGGGGGGGAAGAAGAGGAGCAGGAGTTGGTGGAGGAGGAGGTGGAGGAGGAAGAGGGGGTGCACAAAAATAAAATAAAATAAAAACACCACTGGATTTTCTTCTTTTTTGTGATCAATGCGCCAAAATTACCTGGTGGAAGGAACTGGTGGATGTCACCCGCTGGTCCCCCGCCTCGTCTTTTAAGTAATCTACTAAAAAATGTCCCTGAAAGAAAAGAGAAGAAGAAGAAGGAACCTTTAAAAGCTGTCAGAGGTGAAGACATTTCAGGGGGACAGCGTCTCAGGGGCCGCTTGTCTGGGGAAAGGGGAGTGGGGTGTGTGGGGGGGGAGAAGTTGGTTTTGTTATTTTAGTTTTTTTTTTTTGGGGGGGGGGGAGTGTATGTGTGTGTGTGTGTGTGTGTGTGTGTGTGTGGGGGGGGGGGGTTATAAAACACACATGTGCAGTCTCACTCATATCTCCAGTATCTATCACAGTATAAAAAAAACGTATAGTGCTTCTCTTTTGAGTCGTCTTTTAGTGCTATCGCAGTCTCGCGTGAGTTTGTTGTGTTTTTAATCAGTTGTTTTCTAACTTCAGTTAAAGATATCTGGGCGCGCGGCGGTGGCGGGGTCTCCCCTCCTACGTATCACTGAACATTCGCAGTTTGCAGTCCAGGGTGACGGAGGAGGAGGAGGAGGAAGAGGAGGAAGAGGAGGAGGGCAGAGGAGGAGGGGGCGGTGGTGTGTCTGCGCTCGCGTTGCCCACCTGAGAGTACACATCCTCCGGCGTCTGGGGCACCCCTGGCGGCGTCATGCGCTTCTCCTTTTGCCGCCTGTTGCAGAACCACACGCGCACCACCTCCTTCTCCAGCTGCAGGTTGTCCGCGAGCGACGTGATCTCCTGCGCCGAGGGCTTGGGACACTTCAGGAAGTGGCTCTCCAGCGCGCCCTTCACGCTCACCTCGATGGACGTGCGCTTCTTCCGCTTGCGGCCCTGCGCGGCGATCTTGTCGATGCTCGTGGGGCTGCCCGTGGTGGAGTCGGCTTCCTCGAGCCACTTGTTCAGCAGGGGCTTCAGCTTGCACATGTTCTTGAAGCTCAGCTGCAGCGCCTCGAAGCGGCAGATGGTGGTCTGGGAGAAGACGTTGCCGTACAGCGTGCCCAGCGCGAGGCCCACGTCGGCCTGCGTGAAGCCCAGCTTGATGCGCCGCTGCTTGAACTGTTTGGCGAACTGCTCCAGGTCGTCCGAGGTCGGCGTGTCCTCGTCCGAGTGCACCTCGTGGCTGCTTAGGTGATGCGCGTGCTGCTGCTGCTGCTGTTGTTGTTGCTGCTGCGCGTGCGCGTGGTGCTGCTGCTGCTGCTGCTGGTGCGCGTGCTGGTGGTGCGCGTGGTGATGCTGGTGGTGTTGGTGGTTGCCGCCGCCGTGGTCCAGGTCCGGGGTGTCCCCGCGCACCAGGCCGGCGTGCACGAGGCTCTGCGCCCCCGCGCTCAGCATCCCGTTGACGGTAAAGCCGCCGGCCTGCTGCGGGTAGAGCAGCGGCTGCTGCTGCTGCCCGCCGCCGGACAGCGCGCTGCCCCACGCCGCGGCGTGGCTCTGGTGCGCGCCGAGGTGCGGCGGGGGTCTGTGGTGCAGCGCTGTGCCCGTGTGCAAGTCGTCCCGGCTGCCGTTTTTCCCGTCCTGCTGCTGCGGGCTTCCGGTCATGCCCACGGGGCTCGAGGACCAGGGCGACGCGGCTTCCGCGGCGGCCACGGCGGCTGCAGCTGCGGCAGCCGCGGCGTGCGGGAGGGACGTCACCCACTGGTGCGCGTGGCTCAGCATGTGTCCCCCGTTGCTCGCGGCCATGAAGTCACTCTGGACCATCTTGACGGAGGGGTCCCCCCGGTAGCCGCCACCCCCGGACCCAGAAGTCACCGCGGAGCCCCCCGAGTCGGAGTGCACGATGGAGCCGGGCGACAGGAGGCTGTTTGCGGGCAGGTAGGGGTTGGAAGCCGCGGTGGCCATACCGTCAGCCCGGATGAATATGTTAGTGGAGGACCCCCCTCCCGTGCACACTTCTGCTTCTTCTTTCAAGCAGCGAAAATGATATCTCATGAATTATTCAGGCTTAGAAAGGGGTCGTTGTTGGCAAATAACATGGACGTGCGTAAGAACGCAGTAAAAAGGTTAAAACTCTGGAAAATGGTTAGATCCGTTCTGTCTGTATTTACTGCATGGCTTTGGGCACGGATGCTGGCGAACACAATTCCAGGTTTTTGCTCTCAGAAGCCCTTTGAAACCATGTGCAGTCCGTTTAGAAAGTTTCGCACCGGAATGGTTGTTCTCGACATTAAAATGTAAATATACTAGAAGGGGGGGAGCGAAAAAAAAACAAAAAACGCTGTCCCGAACAAACTTTTGGTAGCGGCTGACAAAACGTTGCGAAAAGAAAAAACAACAACCCACGAAAAATCCTCCACAATATTACAAAGTTCCAGTTTAGGTTCCACCTTGGGATGCGGGAAGAAAAAAAAATTTGCGGGCTCCCTCGGTTCTTTTGTAATTCACTCGCCGCCGATATATTCACCCTTTCTTCTCCGCTTTTCTTGTGCAGCCTCCTCTCTCTCTCTTTGTTCTGTTTTGATGTGTATAAACCTGCCAAGCCGCTCTCTCCCGTTCAAGTACAACCCGGTGGAACAGTGCAACGCGACGGTGACGAGTCTCTGCTCTCATTCGCTTGTTCTCTCTCTCGCTCTCTCTCTCTCTCTCTCTCTCTCTCTCTCTCTCTCTCTCTCTCTCTCTCTCTCTCTCTCTCTCTCTCTCTGTCTCTCTCTCTCTCACTCCTCCCTCGCGCTCTCTCTGTCTCTCGTTCTGACAGTTCAGTCCAGTCCCTCCCTCAATGCTCGAAGATACACGAATGTTTACCCGGCGCCATGCGTGCGCACGTCGTCAACGTACCCCCCCCCCCCCCCCCCCCCCCCGAAAAAAAAAGAAAATACGAGGAAGTTCAGCGCGAGACTCCAACTGATTGGATACCCGGGGAGTGATTGACAGGTCTCGCTAGCCTTGCTCCAGGCGCACAAACCTCCTTCCGGCTGTTCCGATTGGTTGATTTTTAATTCAATCCAAACAAACGGAGAATGCAACTTAGTGGTAAACAGATACACATATAGTACACAACATTACCTTTCCATATTTGTGGTTTTTGTGCGTGTTGTGTGTTTGAAATTAAACGGTAAATATGCATTTGGCAGCCAAAAAAAACATTATCTATGACTAATATTTATTTTGAAACTAATCAAAGCGTCTGGAGTATTTGACTGTGTGTGTGTGTGTGTGTGTGTGTGTGTGTGTGTGTGTGTGTGTGTTGCTAACAGTACTTCCTCTTACTAGACGTCGTCCCATTAAGACTTGATAAAACCGGCCTACTGCGAGAAACCCCAGTCGGACCAATGAGTTATGTTTTCCTCTACCGTCTTTCACTGACTGTTTATTGACACATTTTCTGTAAAAGTATTTTATTATTATTTTAGTTTTATTGAACCAATACTTTAAGGCATCTTGAGCATGAGACACTTCTCGGAACAGTATGAAAATTAAAGATAATAATTAAATAATTACTGTGACGCCAGTGGAACAGAGGTGGTGGGCGAGGCGCGGGCTAACTGCGCCGTTATTTATTTGCCTATGTCGTATTTCAATGCAAAGGCGGCGGCGCGCAGAACGGAGGTGCGTGCGTCCATGCGGAAATGCATGCATCAGCCTCGCTGAAGCGCGGCGCGAGCAAAGAAAGTGACAACCCCCGCGAGTAGGGCGACAGTATGTGAGCAGTCCCGGGGTTTAAAGAAGAGTCTGAATGTCAGAGATGTGGGCCTAGGATGCTCAGCCCGGGGTGACCGCATCACCCCCGAGAACAATACACTCTTTGTTTTGCTTGTTTTCCTCCTCGTGCCCTTTGACTACCGACCCCCCCGCGGGTGGTAATGAGTGCCACGCACACACAGCTTCGCCTTTTGTCGACGGAGACGCGACTGCAATACGCGAGGGGCGAGGAGCGAGGAAGTTCTGTTAACGAGCGGGCCAACACCGGACCGTGCCGGGGCCCGACACAGTGCTGGTACAGCACACACACACACACACACACACACACACACACACACACACACAAACACACACACACACACACACACTACCCCCGGGTTCCAATACAAGCGCGCACACACACACACACACACACACACACACACACACACACACACACACACACACACACACACACACACACACACACACACACACACACACACACACAATCCTCGGGTTCACACATACACACACACACATTCACTTTTGTGACACACACCCCAGCTACACACGCACACACGCTCACACACGCACACAAACACAAACACACACACACACACACAAACAGACACACACACACACACACACACACACACACACACACACACACACACACACACACACACACCTCTACACCAGAGGGATTAGGTATAATGGAGGTTAGGCGGGCCAACCCGGATTTGCTCCCCAAACTCTCCGACGCACAGATTACGCACGGAGCTCCCAGGGTGAGATCAAATACAGACATGTATGGCACAACAGCAAATGTAATACACGGGGGTCGTTTTGAACAAGGCCTCGTGCCAGTCGCGCCCCCCCCCCCCCCCTCCCTCCCTCTCCCCGTCCCGGTAGATTTCATTTTGGACTCCAAACCCAAGACAGCCTCGTGGGTTTGTTTATATTGAAGAGGCGAGCCTGTGGGGGCCCCGCGCGCCGTCACTAATACACAGCGAGGTGTTTCGTCTAAATGACCGCGCGCTCCGAGAGAGAAAGAGGGGGTCCCGGGCGGGCGCGAGGAACGTGACACCGGGGCGGAAGGGGAACACAACCGTGTATACCCCAGATGAAAAACCCGGAGAAAGAATCAAAAGCCATTTCAACAATGTTCCCCTGAAATTAGAGCAGGCAGGGAGGCGGACGGGAATAAAAGAGAAAAAAGAACCCTCTTTGCCTGTCTCTTGATTTGCGACATCGCGTTTCTTATTTATTTGTTTATTTCATAAAAGGTCCCCGTGTGTTCCCTACTGGGGTGGGGGGGGGGGAGGGGGGGTGGGGGGGTGGGGGGAGACTCGGGTTGTTTTGTATGCAGGGAAGGAGAGGGGAAAAAAATTCCTCCCAAGTCCCCCTACAACAAGAGACGAACAGTTAGTGCTGATTTTAATTTGCATAAATTTTCATATATTTTAGTGAAAATAATAGCGGGCGCCGAGGTGCGCTCGTGCTCAGTCGGTGCAGAGCGAAGAAAATGTAAGGAGGCGCGGAGACGGTGGAGGGGAAGGACCGCGCGCCGGAGACTTTACACGGGGAAAACAGAGGGATAATTCCCCGGTATGGCCGCACGCGAGGTGAGTTTACCGTCAGCCTGTTTGTCCGCGCGCACAGGAATGCACCGGTGGACGCATGTTTGATTAGAAGTGACGAATGCGTCTGAACGCAAGTTCGAAACCTGTTTAACCTGGGAAGGTTTTGCGTAACCATCCTCCCCGAATTACTTCTCTTTAACGAACGAAATGAGAGCGAGGGCTCTTTTTGAACGTCCTCGCGCAAATCGATTGCCTATCCGTGCGCTTTGTGTGCGTGTGTTCCGTGGGGTCTCTGCGTGTGAGTGTTTTTTTTTAAGAGCGGGGCAGACAGTTGCGCTGCGCTGTTTTGTGAACGGCCATCGGAGAAAGCGCAACCGAAGCGCAATCAATCACCGCTTGGAGGAGGAGGAATCCTCCGGGGAGCGCACCGCGCGCACACGGAAACACGCGCCATTTATGCTTCTTTTAAAATCGATCTGTTTTTGTTTATTTTTCCTGCAGAGACAAAAGTTTAGTTAGAAATGTGTTTTGTGTTTTTCTAAGTTGTCGCTTTGTTTTATCCCAAAACTCCACTTTTTTTGTGCGTGTGTGTTTGTGGGAGAATGTGTTTTTGCATTATTCTCTTTACATGCAAAAAAAAACAGAATGGCGGAATTTCAAATCTTTTAATCTTTTAAATAAGAGACACAACCACCGATCCACTTCGTGAGGCCGACTTTAACCGTAATTCTATGGTAATTAATGAATCATTTTAAGGCATTTAGCTTATTATAGCAGCTGGTTTGGTATAGGCCATGTATATCTTTATCTATATATCTTCTAAGATATGAGCATTAAGGAGCAACCATGGAATCATCTGCGGCTCTGAGCGGCTACTTTCTGGGAGTTTTCTCACGGCTGTTAGATGTGTGTGAGCCCCGTTTGCTCCATTGATGGGATGGTGGGGGAGGGGGTGATGGAGGGGAGGAGGGGAGGAGAGGGGGTGCATTTCTTAAGCCAACACTCGGTTGTCATGGTGAGCCGGATAATAGCGGGAACACTGGTCGCATTAAAGCTGTATGTTTGTGCACTGGGCTCGAGATGAAAGACAGCACGAGACTCCACTTCCATCTTATCACGTTTTAACCGCGCACAGCGGTCCACCGACACCTCCGTCACACGCACACACACACACACACACACACACACGCACACACACACAGGTCATCATAAGCAACGTTCAACTGGTTCTGTGTGCGTATGTTTATGTGTTTGTGTGTGTGTGTGTGTGTGCATGTGTGTGTGTGTGTGTGTGTGTGTGTGCGTGTGTGGGGGGGGTTGTTGTTGTTGACAAACAATGCCTGCCACCAGGTGGCGCACTTAATCACGACGCGAATCCGGTGCATTCGAGCAGTAGAAATAAACGCGCGCAAACACACACACACACACACACACACACACACACACACACACACACACACACACACACACGGAGGACACTATCAAGACGTCAACTGAATCCAAACCAATAAAATATAACGGAGAGAATCAAAAACCAACGGCGATGCTTGTAAAAAGCTTCGTGACGCCTCTCACACACACACACACACACACACACACACACACACACGGAGGTGCGCCACACACCAACGCACACTATGGATACGCCGTGTAATAGTTCCACTCAATCGATTGGTTCCGCGGCCGCTGAGGCCCAGCGTGGGGAGGGTGTGACCCGGGCAGCAGGCCAGACCCCGCCCCTTAGAACCACGTTCAACCACAACGTTAGCAACACTAATCATAATTACAGTAGGCCTACTGAGGCTACACACTACAACTACACAACTAGAGGCTATGCCCCAAAAAGGGTACGACTATAATTAAACTAAAAACTTGGATTACACTACAAATCCATTTTAAATTATTGTTAAGTAAAGATGTTCTGAAGCACAAACTATTTATGTAGACCTATTAAATAATTAGGAAATGTTATTTATTATACGTTATATTTATAGTAATTAATATGATGATTATTAACCTATTTATTCATATTATTATAATAATCTCTCCATGCCGTTTCATGATCCTGTCATCTTCCATTGCCGGCATTTTAACGTTTATTTATTACGCGAGGAAAGGCTCCAAAAGGCCCAATCCATGCGCGTCATGTCCCCCGTGGATGTGTGCGGCGGGGACGATGATGCAGCGCGTGCGCGTCACGTCCCCCGTGGTTGTGTGCGGCCAGGGACGATGATGCAGCGCGTGCGCGTCACCTCCCCAATGGTTACATGGGGCGGGGACGCACACAACCACGGGGGAGATGACGCGCACGGTCTGCGAGGAGTGCGCGTCGCGGCGGGCCATTCGCCATCTGCCTGCAACATCGAGCCCACATCATTTCTTTGTGTACCTAAACACACCGTGAGCAGTCAGCAGGCTTAACCCCACGAGGTCGGGGACGAAGCTGGAACGATCTGAGTTGATTTCGTGCACGTGAACCTAAAACGAGCACGAGAGCAGCTGGATGGACATTTAAGGGTTTAAATATTAAATATTGAAGCGGACCTCAAGCGGCTTGAATCATAACAGGCACGGGGGCCAAACGACGACAATAGCGACGTTTAAACCGCCTTGTTGCGAGCTGACGTCATGGCTTGAAACCGGGCCTGCGCTCTTATTCCCATTCTGCGTATTAATACGAGAAACTCCATTTAATTAATCCCTTTGTTTGATGATTTATTAAAGTTTGAATACCTCAAATGTACACTCGTTTATGTTGTAGGGCAGGGCGGTTAAATGATACGTGCGTCCTGATGTATGTGAGTGTGTGTGTGTGTGTGTATGTGTGTGCGTGTGCGTGTCTGTGTCCGCGCGCGTGTATGTGTGTGTGCACGCGTGCGTGCACACGTGTGTGTATGTGGTATCCCTTCTCATTAAACGTGCAATTTCACCTCGTAACGATGACATCATACCGCGTTACACGGTGTCGACAACACGCCCTGACCCGCCCCATTACAATATCCAAATTAAATCGATGGAGGCATTTGGGGCTCGTTTTTAATTATGGCCTGCTTAATGTGCCTATATAGTTCTGCATAATGTCCTCTCTCCTCCACTCGGTCAAGGCGCTAATCCGAGACGTTAATAACATACGTTAAGTGTGTTCCGTGTCAGGACAAACGTTGATTTAAAGTCCAATCCGGCGCGGAGCACTTAAAGCGTAATGTAGTTACTGGCGTTAATTAAATGGCCCGCGTGTCGGATACACGCGGCCAGCATTACGCACACACGATTTCAACACGGCACACACACGGACGTTTTATGAATGGGCTTTTTTTATTCTAAGGAGGCTAACACTATTTGCCCATATCGCCTTCTTAATAACACCAATAAAAATACGTAACCTGACCAATATAGAATAACGATAAAAAGGCCGGTTCAGGAATACAGCGGAGCGCTACAAGTGTTGTACTACTTTATGGTTGACCTCAGTGAAGATGTTGGGATGGAGTCTCTGGTAGAGGACATAGGTTAACTCACACGTAACGGGACTACAGCGGTGAAGGTCCACGCACCACTGATTGTTGAGTGGAGATGATCGGGGGAGTCGTAAACTGTCTAGTGGGTGTGTGTGTGTGTTTCGCCGGCATGAACACGGGGGACCGGTGTGTTCTCTGCGGCTTTTGTCACCCATGCCAGACGTCACCTAATGTTAAGTCTTTTAAAAGTCGCCTGGATGAAATGAGTCCAAACGGACGGACATGATGTGTGTTGTTGTAAGTGACGTGCATGTGGCACGTGACATTTGATTTACGGGACGCTTCTCACTGCAAACAGAGGATGAGTGGATTGACGCCGATGTTTTCTCGTTTCAACGACCACTAAAGGGGATATCTCTATACATCTCTCCATCTCTCTATGTATCTCTCTCTCTCTCTCTCTCTCGCTCTCTCTCTCTCTTTCTATTTATCAATCGACATATCTCTATATCTATCCATCTCTCTCTCTCTCTCTCTATATATATATATATATATATATATCTACCTCTATCTCTAGATCGCTCTATGTATATCTAACTATACGCATATCTCTCTCTCTATCTCTCTCTATATCTCTCTACGTCTCTCATCTCTATCTACAGTATATATCTCTTCCTCTCTTGCTATAAATCTCTCTCAACCTCTCTTAGTATAAATCTCTCTCTAGCACTATGTATATATCTCTATGCAGCTCTCTCTTTCGGCTCTCTCTCTATGCATATATCTCTACCTCACTCTATATATGTATCTCTTTCTCTGTTTGTTTCTATATATCTATCTTCATCTCTCTAAACCTCTCTCTCTAAGTATTTCCCTCTCTCGTCCCTCAAAGACCTTTACACACACACTCACACACACGCGCGCACACACACACACACGCACGCACACACACGCGCGCACACACACACAATTAAATAACGGGATTATCCAAATACAATATATACATTGTAATTAATAAGTAATACAATGGGAGGGAAAGGGGAGAGGGAGGGAGGTCACCTCTCTCTGCCTCGCTCTACCTCTCTCTCTCTATAGTGTTTGTTTTTGTTTGT
>NC_136937.1:29685714-29700714 GCF_949987615.1 Pollachius pollachius | reverse complement strand
TCTCTCTCTCTCTCTCTCTCTCTCTCTCTCTCTCTCTCTCTCTCTCTCTCTCTCTCTCTGCAGGCAGGAGCAGTCGATCCCTGTGAGGACCAGATACAGAGTCTTGAAGACGTGTCCTCTGAGCTGCTACCACTGTGTCACGGTTTCCTTCTAAGCCCTCACACTGTTCCCCTACTGTACTGTAATGCTCGCTATTAAACCCAGGCAGCTACTCTGATGTCTTGAACGTTAACAAGTGATTGGATGTCATGTCTACCCTCTGGTCTTGTGATGGAAGACGCCTTGTGACGGATTTTGCATAGGTTCAACAAACTGAATCCGACGGTTTGTGGGAGTTGGTTCAAATATCTGTGAGTGTCAGTTCGAATCCCCATCTGCCCGTATCTGAACTACACTGAAAGCATCAGCTGATATTACAGTACCTGGTTGATGCATAAGACAGTAGAGGTGATATATGTGAGGCACCTTCAAGCATGACAGGTAAGTATTTGTATTGTATTGGGATGTATGTTATCAATAATAACCAGCTAAGATGAAAAACAATGCACATGTGTGCATGTCTGATGAACATTCAGACAGTTAGTAATAATGAACTCTGGCTATTGTTCTGGTGAAGAAGGGTTTTTTCTTTTATGCATCTTAACATTGAACATCAACTGAATATTGTGTTAACTCTGTATTTATGAAACTGACCAATAAAAACAGAGGATCAAAAGCACCTGGTGTGTGTCTGTTCATGGGACGAATGTTAGAGGATGTGCTGCTTGTATTATTGTTGCCCCCGATGGGTGAATGTGTGTGAGCCTGATTGTGTGTTTGTGTATGTGTGTTTCTCTAGGTTTATATGTTTGCGTCTGCATTTTTACTTGTTCGTGTGGATCTATCTGGGTTTATTTGTGCGTGTATGTGTGTGTGTGTTTGTGTCTCCATGTGTGTGTGCGTTTATGTGTGTGTGCGTGCGTGTGCACTTGTTAACAGACAATGGTATCTTTGAGGACGGACAGATGGGGAGACGTGCGGCGTCCAGGACAACACACAGGACCCTCAGTGGGCAGACAGAAGCCCCGCCCCTGGCCCTAGCCACACCACCCCCCCCGGCCTGACTCAGCAGAAACACCTCCATTTTGAAACATCGGAACACATCCACAGCCGTCCGTCACAGGGCTGGGTACAAAGGGTAGATGGGACTTAAACGGAAAAAAAATGTTGACAGATTTATAGTGATATATATTTTATAATTTTAAATACATAATATTACACATAATATTATAAGCCGATCATACGTCGCAGCTCCTGTGCTGGTTATATCTCAGCAAAATAATTATTTTGCTTTTAAAAATAAACATTCAGGCTTAAAACTGTTAATACGACCTGTTCCTCCCGATAAGCACCGTTGAACAATATCCGCTTGAGAATTTGGCACGGCAGATTCACAGTCTGTTTTAAGGAGAACGGAGAGAGAAAGTTCAAAATGGCCGCCCGAAGGACTAGTTCTGATGAGACCGTCTAGCAGTCAGTTGGGATGTTTACAGAAATAAACAGACAAATAAATAGACAGCTATACAAATAGGAGCCAATTTAATGACAGGTGTGGGAGAAGGAGAGAGAGAGAGAGAGAGAGAGAGAGAGAGAGAGAGAGAGAGAGCGAGAGAGAGAAAGAGAGAAAGAGAGAGAGAGAGAGAGAGAGAGAGAGAGAGAGAGAGAGAGAGAGAGAGAGAGAGAGAGAGAGAGAGAGCGAGAGAGAGAGGGGACAGACAGAAGAAGAGAGGAACCAGTTGAAGAAAATGAAAATATCTGAACCAAGAAATTGTATCTTCAACGTGAAGAAATAGTGATGAAAAGTAAAACGCACCAGGGCTTGGGCCAAATCGTTTCCTAAAGGACGGTCCACTGTAGCTTACGATAAAGGAGATAGGAAAGGAAGCATTGAAGCCCCTTTCCATAGCATTCAGACAATGTGAACCGCTGTTATCATGGCTCCCACTTAGATACTTCCGGGTCGTTTCAGTCAGTCAGGAACATAGAAAAAATACACCTTGTGTGTATGTGTGTGTATGTGTATGCGTGTGTGTGCGCACGCTCGCACAAGGTTCGATGTGTCAACGAGGGCTAAGTCGATTTGATTGCTCAGATCGGGGGTGCAGGTGTCCATCGATTGGCCGGTCGTTAGGGGGGAGGTCGTCACGGACCTCGTTAACTCCCAGGTCCACCGCTGATGACCTCATCTTTAAATGTCAAAATATCCTTCCACATCCCACAGCCGTCCCTATGGACTGGGAGTCTACTGGGTATCTACCTCCTGGGTCTCTACCCCCTGGGTCTCTATACCCTGGGTCTCTACCTCCTGGGTATCTATACCCTGGGTCTCTATACCCTGGGTCTCTACCTCCTGGGTCTCTATACCCTGGGTCTCTACCTCGTGGGTCTCTACCTCCTGGGTCTCTATACCCTGGGTCTCTATACCCTGGGTCTCTATACCCTGGGTCTCTACCTCGTGGGTCTCTACCTCCTGGGTCTCTATACCCTGGGTCTCTATACCCTGGGTCTCTACCTCCTGGGTCGCTACCTCCTGGGTCTCTACCCCCCTGGGTCTCTATGCCCTGGGTCTCTATACCCTGGGTCTCTATACCCTGGGTCTCTATACCCTGGGTCTCTACCTCCTGGGTCTCTACCTCCTGGGTCTCTACCTCCTGGGTCTCTATACCCTGGGTCTCTATACCCTGGGTCTCTATACCCTGGGTCTCTATACCCTGGGTCTCTACCTCCTGGGTCTCTACCTCCTGGGTCTCTACCTCCTGGGTCTCTATACCCTGGGTCTCTATACCCAGGGTATAGAGACCCAGGGTTGGACAGGAAAACCTGTCCAAACCGGACCTAGCCAGGAGGACAGTCAACGCAGAAGCCTCATTGGGAGTAATACCCCGGTAAAACCCACAAAACAGCATGCCCCGTCCTCACTCCCGATTTTCACGTCAATAAAGATTCCACAGGGACCCGCCATTATGTCCTATATGATACTACAAAAGCATAAAATGACAATATTATGTTATTAATACGGTTACCATATTATGAACTCCTCCCTGAGCAAGAAGCCATGTGTCAGAAAACACGGTGTTCCAAGAACCAGTTGGTGGCGGACATCTTTGCACCGACAGTTGGCAGAGGGACAGAATTAGCGGGAGAACTATCACACCTTCTGGGGGTGATATATGCCTGTGTGTGTGTGTGTGCGTGTGTGCATGTGTGTGTGAAGCTATGTGAAGTTAATATAGATGTATAGTGGGTATATGTACATCCATGAAGGAGCGCTCTGTGTGCAAGTTAAGCGTCTACTGGCATGTGTGTGTGTGCGGGTGTGCGTGAGTGTGCGTGCGCCACTGTGTGTGCGTCAGTGTGTGTGCGTGTGTAGATCTGAGGCTATAGATCTTTCGCTCTGACAACAACAACAGCTGACACAGCAGCGACTAAAGTCTTCAAGAGTCTTGTTCCGAGGGTGACAGGTTGATCACCGCGCTCGCAAAGTAGAAGAAAGTCAAACTTCTGTTTGACTGCAACATATTGGAGGAATGCCAAACCTGTGTGTGTGTGTGTGTGTGTGTGTGTGTGTGTGTTTGATAAAAAATGTGAATGAGCCATTTAATTGGCTTCTCTCCCCCCCGTTTTCTCTCTCCCCGTCACCTATTTCTCCATCCCTCTCTCTCTCTCTCTCTCCTTTCTCCCTCCCTCCAATCATCTGCCTCCCCCTCTCTCTCTCCCTCCCACCCTAACTCTCCTTCTCTCTCCCCCCATTCCCAATCCCTCCACCTTCTTTATCTCTCCCATCCTCTCCCTCCCTCCCTCCCTCTCCCTTCCTTCCTCCCACTCAGGAACTGGAAGTGAGCTCCAGCGAGCACCTAAGGTCGTCTAAACCAACGCACACACACACGCACGCATGCAAGCACGCACACACACACACACACACACACCCAGAAGAGGTGGAGCAGGTTGACTACACAAAGAAGGAGAGAGTCAAACTATAACGCTATAAATACACACAAACAACAATAATAAACAACAACGAAAATAACTATGACCAGGCAGGGAAACCCATCAATGCTGAAACACCTTCCAGGTGTTTTGGTTCGATTCGATCTTGGTTCGATTCCCCATCTATCAATAATTGTCGAGAGCTCAAAACTAAAACAGGACATCAGGCGTGCATCGTCGCAAACCCAACCCCTCTCTCTCTCTCTCTCTCTCGCTCTCTTTCTCTCCTTCTCTCCTTCATCAGTTCATTCACTCAGTTCAGTCTCTGACACTGTACGTCTCTCTCTCTCTCTCTCTCGCCCATCTGTGCTGTAATGGTTTTAAGTGCAGATACTCACTGTGGTCCATTAACTGGTAATGTGGCTGCCATCTCCCCCTCACACAGAAACACACACACACACACGCACGCACGCACGCACGCACGCACGCACGCACGCACGCACGCACGCACGCACACACACACACACGTATATGGGCACACACAGAAACTGTATGTGTGTGAGTGTGTATGTATGAAATACACACATGCAGACACACACACACATAAAAAACCCTGGGAGAGAGAGAGACAGATAGAGAGAGAGGGAGAACCAACAGCTGAGCTCTAGCCCTTAGGCCACACCCCCTCCCCCCTGCCCCCCCTCGCCTTGCCCCTTCCCCTGACTTCTGTACTAACCAGTACAACTCTACAGCTGATAACTCAACTAAAAGACCCCCCAGAGAGAGAGAGGGAATAGGCAAGAGAGAGCGAGAGGCAGAGATAGCGAGAGAGAGAGAGCAAGAGAAACCGAGAGAGAGAGAGAGAGAGAGAGAGAGAGAGAGAGGGAGAGAGAGAGAGAGAGAGAGAGAAGAGGGTTAGAGAGAGGCAGAGAGAGACATGAGAAAGAGCAATAGAGAGATAGAGAGCGAGAGAGGGCAAAGAAAATGTTAAAGCCCTTTGACTTGATTTGAGAGAAAGAGGATAAAACAATAGAAGCAATCACATTTCCCAATGTCCCTCCCTGATATCCTGGTTGACACCTGCCACAAGAATGGCATTCAACACGACCAATCAGAATCCATCGGGTTAGTGCGCTTTCACAATAAAAGCACTCAAGGCCCTCAAAGGAAAACCAACCAGCTATCCCAAGATTGCTCCCAAAGTAGTTTTTTTGATGCAACACTAATCACATGGATGTTTTCAAATGTTAGTATGTGTGTACTTTATGTGTGTACCCAGGCCTAAAGAGACCTACCAGCCTGGGAAAGACTGTTGGTTCAAAAGACCAATGCACACGGCAGAGTCAGTCAGACGCACAGTAAGGTTTTAAACTTTGCCCGTTCAAAATCGTAAGTCTTAATGTCCGAAGTTTAAATGCAAGCGAAAAATGTAAATGCGTGTTTTTCCCAGTTAAACAGTTTGTTTCGGGTTAGTACTGGTTGGTTGGCACTATGATTGCAGCTCATATATTGGCAACTCGCGCGTCAACTCAGGTGTGTTCATATTTTGACGCTGAAAGTGTGCGTCGCGTGTACCGGATGAACGTCAAATCCTTTCGCTGGTTTTGTCTGCGTTCAAATCTCTCTGCTAAGGCCTGAATGAGGCTGATTCATTCTGGAATGGGTTTAGCAGAAATCGGCAAGCATTACTTTGAAACCAATAAATAACGTCGTATGTCTGACGGCTGCAACGCTCTCTCAAACTCCCCCACCTCTATTTCTTACCGTCTCTGTCTCTCCCTCCCTCTCCCCTCGTCTCTCTCCCCCCTTCCACCCTAACCTCCACTCCCCTCCCTTTCCTGCATCTCTTTATCCCAGTTCCCCCCTCATCTCTCTCTCCTCCCCCCTCCCATCCTTACCCCCCACCCCCCTCTGCATTTCTTTATCCCAGATTCCTCTCTCTGTCTCTCCCTCATCTCTCTCTCTCCCCCATCGTGAGGATGTGTGGGGGGGGGGGGATCCTCACCTTCCCCTTTTCTGCATCTCTTTATCCCAAATTCCTCTCTCTGTCTCTCCCCCTCGTCCCCTTCCTTCCCCCCCCCCCCCCCCCCGGTGTGTCAGGTGACCAGGGTTAATAGAGGTCATGTGATGTGGTCAGGTGGGTTCTGTGTGTCCTTGCGGCGCGATGGGACCGGGGTTTAATGGAGGACCCCTCCCCCCCCGTACATCTCTAATCCCCCCTCGACCAGCCCTAATACCCCTTATCTCTCTCACCCCTTGTCCTCTCTCTCTCTCTCTCTCTCTCACCCCTAGTCCTCTTTTTCTCTCTCTCTCCCTCTCTCACCCCCTAATTCTCAATTTTTCGCTCTCTCTTTCACCCCTATTCCTCTCTCTCCCTACCTCTCTCGCCCTTAGTCCTCTCGGTCTCTCTCTCACCCCAAGTCCTCTCTCTGTCTCTCTCTCACCCCTATTCCTTTCTCTCTCTCCCCCTCTCTCTAGTCCTCTTTCTCTCTCACCACATCCCCTCTTTGTAGCTTTCTCACCCCTTGTCCCGTCCTATCCGCTCTCTCCCTCCCCCTTCTCTGTCTCTCACCCCTAAGTCAACCCTGTTTCTCTCTCTCGTCCCATTCTCTCTCTTACTGTATTCCCTCTTCCTCTCTCTCCCACCCTCACCCACTTATTCTATGACTCTTGGCTATTTAGCTCTCCCAGGCACGCACGCACACACACACACACACACACACACACACACACACACACACACACACACACACACACACACTCAGTGGCGTCCTGTATCTCCTTGATCTGTGTGCTGCCCACATGGATTTGCAGGATCTGGGAAATTAGGGAAGGAGTTCTGGGCCCCGGGCCATGTGACTTCCTTGTCGCGGTGCAATGCTCCCTGGGGTACGTAGTCGGGTCACCCTTGACCCCGGCACGGAGGGGAACCAGACTGGAAAGAGACGGAGAGAAGAAGACCGCAGAGAAAGATCTTAATATGTGGAGTGTGTCAGATGGGTATTTTTCTCTGTAAAAGAGAGTGTGTGTGTGTGTGTAAGCATTGGTGTGTGTGTGTGTGTGTGTGTGTGTGTGTGTGTGTGTGTGCGCGCGTGGCTGTGCGCACGTGTGTGTGTGTGAGTGTATGCATCTGTGTGTATGTTTGTGTGTGCGTGTGTGTGCGTGTGCGTGTGCGTGTGTGTGTGTGTGTGTGTGTCTGTTTGTAAGCATTGGTGTGTGTGTGCTTGCGTGCGTAAGTCCCATCTTTAAATGTCTTTTATCGGAGCGGTGAAAGACAGAAACAAGCAAAACACTGCCAGAGAAGAGATTCCCCTCGGTGACATCACTTCCTGTTCGTGACACTCGGCCGAGAGACGAGACCGCCGACGGAGCGCTTCGAGGGCTGCTCGCCAAAACCGTTGGCTTGCGGCCCACCAGCTGGCTGCTGCCATGACGATGGAGCGCTGGGATGTTCCAGAACATTAACCCCCCACCCCCACCCCCTTCTCTTGTCCTGTCGTCCACGCCTGTTGCCCCGGACAACCGGCCCCTGGCCGCCATCGCCGGCAGCCGGGGGGCCGCGAGGCGAGACAAGGAACAACACAGATTGACACGGACCAGAATTGGGCTAGACTGAACCGGGCCAGACTGAACTTAACCAGGCCAGGCTAAAGCAGACTGAACCAGACCGAGTCTGGCTCGGACCGAGTCTGGTTCAGTCTGGTCTGGTTTTGTCTGGACTTAACTGGTTTGGTCTGGAGTTCTTTACTAAACTCATCAGACTAACCAAGACCAGACCAGATTAACCGGACCAGAACTAAACCAGGGCTAGGACCAGACAAAACTAGACTGAACCAGATCAAACCAGAGGAGACCAGACTAAGACCAAACCAGACTAGGACCAATCCAGACCTGACCCAGAGCAGTCCATGATGGGACCAGAGCAGACTAGACCCAGGAACAGAACCAGAACAAGGCCTGGTCTAGACCAGAACCAAAACCAGTCCACAGTACTCCCTCTCCTCAGGCAGTCCTCTTCCACCCCCTCTGCAACTCCGAGTCCGTCGGCACGGCAACCGCCTCATCGCAGCAACACGTTGCCGTGCGTCTCCGAGGCTCGTCCCGGCCAAACTCCTCCCCCAGTAGACAAATTGCTCAACAGGGGACGTCTGTCCGGGCCAGGTGCATGCTGGGTATGGGCTCATCTTAATAGATAATCAACCAGCATGGGCTCTCCGCGCGCACACACACACACAAACACGCGCACACACACACACACACACACACACACACACACAGACACACTCCATTAGTGATCTGTAGTATGACATTAGGTAAAACCTTCACATAGGCAGCTGTCTCCTTGTCTTCTCTATCTCTCTCTCTCTCAGCCCCCTCTCTCTCTCTCCCTCCTTCTCCCTCACCCCCTCTCTCTCTCTCCCTACCTCTGCCTCACACCCTCTCTCTCTCTTACTCCCTGCCTCCATCTCTCGTTTTCCCTCCATATCTCTCTCTCTCTCTCTCTCTCGCTCTCTCTCTCTCTCTCCTCCCTCTATCTCTCTCTCTAACTCCCTCCCTCCAGCTCTCTCCCTCCCTCTCAGCATCCCTCTCCTCCTCCCTCTATCCCTCTCTACCTCCATCCATCCTCTTCCCCTCTGTGTATAATGTCAGAAGTGTTTCGTTTGAAGTGAAAAACCTTGCAGAGATTAACAAACAAATCAAATCAAACTATTGTCGGAATTTCCTCATCACTGATTGGCCGATCATTTTCGGCAGATGATGAAACTCGCCTTCCAAGTAAATCGTGTTTGACGCATGTCAAATAATGCGATCAGTGTGTCTGGTGGTTTTAGTGTTTGGCTGCTCGTTGGAATTCAGATCTGCATCAAATCTAGATCATCATCAACAGGATTGATGAAGTTCCAAAAAAATCGTTTGCAGGTGCCAACAGATTTGGCTCATAATAATTGCTAATTATTGACCTAATGTATTTGCATCCCTCAACCATTAAATGAATTCCCCATCCGTCTTTAATTTAGAGAAGTTCAGGGAAAGCGAAATGTCCTCACACACCCACGGAATCTGATGTGTGTGTGTGTGTGTCTTTGTGGAAGGGATTTTGAATCATTGGGGGGGGTGACCCCCCGTCACGTTCTCCGACCAATTCTTTGTCTTTCCTCACCCCCTAACCCCCATCACCCCATCACCTCACCCCCACCTCCCCTCAACAAAGGGACCTCTCGCATAAGGGAACGGTTCTGTTCTGTGTGTGTGTCTGTGTGTGTGTGTTTGTGAGAGTGTGCGTTGTGTGTGTTGGGAGTGTGTGTTGGGGTGGGGGGTGGTCTTTTATGACTTCTCTGCTCCCACCTCTCTCCATCTAATGGCCCACATTCACCCCGGCTTGGCCTTCTGCGAGTGTGTGTGTGTTTGTGTGTGTGTGTGTGTGTGTTTGGGGGCACCATTTATATCTGTGCCTGGGAATGAAGGCTCCATTGGCCCGCGTGTTTGGGGGGGGGGGGGTGAGGGGGGGGCTGCCTTTTGTAACGCCCACCAGAGATGGATTCAGTTCCCACAGAGCCGGGGGGGCCTCTCCCGCCCCCCAAAAGACACCGATGAGGTAATGTTTACTGAGGGCCTCGCACATGAGCGACAACGCACGCACACACACACACACACACACACACTCACACACACACACACACAGACGCACAAGCACAAACACACACACACTCGCACACAAACACACACCCGTGTGTGCCCGTGTCTGCACATGCAGACACGGGCACATACGCACACTACACACATCTGCGAACTTACACACACACACCTTGCACTTTTTTCACGTGATTGTTGTGAATAATTTTACTCCTGAATACGATATTGGTGATATTCCGACATGGCCTGGCATTGACTTCAAAGAGGCTTTCTCATATTTATATTAATCATATAATGATCATATCATTAGAGCATGTAATATGTTTTATTATGAAACGTGAACTGGTATATGTTAGACCAAAAGATGAAACAAAATCTTTTACATTTGATGGTTTATTTGTAAGCACCACACATAAACACACACGCACACACACAACCGAAGACACAAACGCCTTCTTGGAAACACACACACTCACGAACAGAGCACAAAAACACACACACACACGCCAACACAAAGACACACACTCCGGTGTCTCAAACTAAAAAAAATACACACACACACACCTGAAGACACAAACACATCAATAATATAAAAAAAACACATAAACAAACAAAGATCTGAAGACACACACACACACACACACACACACACACACACACACACACACACACACACACACACACAGGGCCCCCGATTTCAATTTGTCCTTTATTTAGCGGAGGTTGATATCCAGGGGCCCCCCCCTCCTTGGGAAACCAGGAGGAACTAGATTCAGCGGGAGCGGGAACCTCATTTGAGTCTAGAGCCGGCGCTCCCGGAGCGAGGAGCAGAGCGGCTTGCAGGGGGGGTGGGGGGGGGAGGGAGGGGGGGGGGGGGGGGGGGGGGCGAGGAGGAGAGGGAGGGAGGAGGAGCGGGAGGGGGAGGGAGGAGGCATGCCGCAGTGCTGATTCAGCACATACGGTAGCTTCTTCTCAATCCTCTCTCTCTCTCTCTCTCCAACTCGCTCTCTGGTGCTGTCCCGCCCATTCCCCACTCGGGTGTCATCCATCGTCCTAGCCCTCCATTCCTTCATTCACCCAGTCATCTAACTTTAGGGAGAGAGAGAGAGAGAGAGAGAGAGAGAGAGAGAGAGAGAGAGAGAGAGACAGACAGACAGACAGAGGGAGAGCGAGAGAGAGACAGAGAGACAGAGAGACACAGAGACAGACAGAGAGACAGACAGACAGAGAGAGAGAGAGAGACAGAGAACCCAAGCCAGATTCCAAAACGAACCCAAGCCAGACGTCTACAGTGCGAGGTTTCCTATACCATGGACCCCATTCCACCATCGTTGGCCCAATAAAGTGTGTGTGTGTGTGGGCGCGAGCGTGCGTGGCGATTCGAGGCGTCTCAACGCCGGCTTTTGGGCAACCATTCGTCTTCCGTGACCATTTTCATCACCGATGACATCACATCGATGGTAGACCGAGCCCAGAACAACTGTCTGCTGATAAGACCCGCCGCTGGTGGAACCCTGGCCTGTTAATTTCCTGTTTGTGGGATGCATTGTGGGACGAGACTCATCCATCAACACCTGCCTCAACGGGAACCCAAATTTAGAAAAGTTTGACGCTTCAACCAAAGTTTCAGTTTCGGACTGTATTGTTTTTTTTCTTTCACACACACACACACACACACACACACACACACACACACACACACACACACACACACACACACACACACACACACACACACACACACACACACACACACACACACACGTGCACACACACACACACACGGACGAGGAGTAAAGCCTTCATTTACATCGGAGCACTTCTCCGATGTAAAAAAAGAATTTAAATAACACATGATCTGGACTCATCCGGAGCAAATATTAATCAGTAGGAATCCAATCCAGGGGAGGGGAGAGGAAGCCAGAGTTTTAAGATCTACGGGTCAACGCATTGCAACCAAACAGCATCATTCAAGCTAATGATTTTTTGACGTCGAGAGACCACCTTTGTTTAAACGTCCAGCAGTGTAACGCTAAAGGCTTAGTTATGATAGGATGTCGACGCAACACAAGGGGGTTTACGGACCCATTACGCCCTTGCGGACCCTCCTTGCGTCCACCGCAAGGGCCTGACGCGCGCCTCAAAAAAATTGTAACGCAGCAGCAAGCGCTGTGAATGGTCCACTTACTAAAACCCGACAAAACAAGTTCACAACGATGTCAAAGCGGCTGCATGGTCATTGCGTTGCATCAATGTGGAGCCATAATGAAGTCTTATCACTGACCATGGGATAGTTTGGACTTGTTGGCTGAAGATATAATTAGACTTGGTTTATAAAAAGAAGTGCATGTCATGAGCAGTTATTAATATAATAACTATCACCAGTCTTGGGCGAGCTACTTGTAAAGTGTAGTGAGCTAAGCTACCACCTCTACATTAATTCAAGCTTCTTAACACTACTATAACAATGCTACCACCCAGAGAAATGTAGAAAGCTTAGCTACTGCAACATGGCAAAAGTAGTTTACAACATCAAAGCAATTCATTATTTGTTTTTACATTGAACAAACTGCATTCCAAGTAAATGCCACCTCAGGGACCAAAACAACTGTCAGTCAGACTGATAGGCAGGCACAAATGTTCTGTTCAATCGTATATTAACCAATAAGCTGAGCTCTCTGTTGACCCTCCAAAGTGCTCAAAAACCAATTTGGCAACAAAAACAAGTAAAACGAAATGAAACGTGCGCCACATAATAAGGCCAGATGTCTGTGTGAGTATGTGTCTGTTCGTCAATGTGTGTGTCCGTAGTCAAACTAGTCACGACGCTACTAGTGGCGATGATAGCACCATGCTAATGAGAAATTGGTTAAACTAGTAATGACGCTACTTGTAGCAATGGTAATGACAAATTCAGTTAAACTAGTAGCTAAGCTACCACCACGCTAATGAGAAATGTAGTTAAACTAGAAGCTAAGCTACCACCACGCTAATGAGAAATGTAGTTAAACTAGAAGCTAAGCTACCACGATGCCAATGAGAAATGTAGTTTAACTAAAAACACTGCTACTTGTTGCGATGCTACTGCCCAACACTGACTATCATATGCATGCTTGGATAACAATGTGATTACAATGTGAGAGGAAAAAAATGGAGAGATGATAAAGTAAAAAAAGCCTCTGATCTCTTGATCTCTCCTCCTCTCTCCTCTCTGACTCGCTCCCCCATGTGTAGGAGTTAAGTTAGCTATGTTAGTTATGTTCCCAAAGGTTTTCAAATCAATCTCTCTCTCACACACACACACACACACACACACACACACACACACACACACACACACACACACACACACACACCTCTGAATCACAACACAGACAACAAAGAGCAGAAGAAAGAAGGAAGAGAGAGGTGTCAAAGGTGAAAGGTCGTCTAGGCTCCCCGGCTAACTTTAGCCCCCGCCATCAGAGCAATTGATCCGGTCATTGTTGAAGAGGCCGGGCATCCCATAATGTGCAGAATCACCACGGAAACCGCATCTATAGAAATGGGAATATCTGCTTGACTGGATGGTAGCTTCAGCACCTTGCGTCAGGGTGAGTTGTTGGCTGGGTGAATAATGGGGTTAAAAACTCTCACACACACACGCACGCACGCACGCACGCGCACACACACACACACACACACACACACACACACACACACACACACACACACACACACACACACACACACACACACACACACACACACACACACACACACACACACACACTACCTTTCAGCTGGGAGTCAAGCACCTGTACCACGGGGCTTCCTGCCGTTCAGGATTAGGTCACGGCAGAGCTTGTTGTTGCTAGGGTACGTTTGAGGAGCGATGGAATTGAAGCAATGCATGATGGGAGGGCCGGACGCTAACGTAGCACAGCACTAACACAAGCCTCAACAATACAAGAGTCTTGTAGCGGGAGCCTGATTAATGGCTGGCACACGTGCACGTCTGTGCGTATGTGTCTGTCTACACACACGCGCATCCAGCTTTGGTGGAAGTCTATAATAATTCTTGTGTTGTTCCGTAACTTGCGCTGCGTGGGAGTTTGTTAACACACACACACACACACACACGGGTTAAGGCATATGGTTTTCTATTTGGATGTTTGCGACGTGTTCACTCCCGCAGGTGTGATTGGACTTTTTTTAACAGTGGTGTGATGAGACGAAAGTATGTTTTAATGAAAATATATGCACAACACTCACCTATGTGGCTACGTGTGTGTGTGCGTGTGTGTGTCAATTTTATTCTGACAGGTTTATCTTACTTTCATGCTAGAGTGTGGTTGCCTGCTGAATGTATGTACGGTGTGATTTACATTGTGACTGCTGGCGATAATGTTTACCGTTGAATCCAGCGGCAATTTCGACTTGTGAACTGCAACAACCTGTGCACGTCATTTCTCTCTTTTTAGGTCATGTGTGACCGTATGTATTTCTGTTACTTTGCGCTTTTTTGGTGCGTTTCTATTTGTTTATTTGACTCATTTGCATTCATTTGCCGAGGATCATATACTGTAGATGACATGTTACCCCACCTCTGCCAAGGTGAGGTGGAGCCAGAAGCCAGAATTGCCTTATTTATCTTCACACGAGAGAGACAAAGTTATGTTGCGATGTGTGAAACGAATTCCGAACGCATCGAAAAATGACGCGGCTTGGATTCAGATCCATTCTAGTCTTGTTTATCGATCTGTGTCTGGGTCCTGTCTGGCACCTGGCAGACAGCCAGCTGCTGTTATTTATATTTTCTTTGTCGATTATCCGGCCAAAATCAATGCGCAATTTGTCAACAAAACTCTAGATGCATTTTTCCCTGTTTGCAGGCAAAGAGCTGATTTTATTATTTTTTGTGTTCAGTGCGTGTGTGGGTTCAGTGTGTGTGTGTTCAGTGTGTTTGTGTGTGTCTTGGCTGAGGGTGACCTCAGGCTGATGAAGAATTGAGGGATGAAAGAGAGAGAGAGAGATAGAGAGAGAGAATTCTCAGTATTTCACTGAATTGCGCCCTCTCTCTCTCTGCTCTCCTCTCTCTCGCCCTCCCAAGTTGCCGTGGTGACTCACGCCCCCAGCGTGAGCGTGGGCCCTTACCCACAACCCCCTGCTGCGTGTCTACAACAACACCAGGGAGATGAGAGAGAGAAAGAGGGAGAGAGGGAGAGAAAGAGAGAGAGAGATAGAGAAAGACAGAGAGACAACAAACCCTCAAATTCAACACGCTGACACACACACGCACACACACACACACACACACACACACAAAACCCCCCCATGAGAATCCTATTAAGACATCTTTAAGTGCGTCTGATGGAAATTGATCAGCGATTAAGATCATTTCAGGTTTATCCAATCGAT
>NC_136937.1:29528083-29685514 GCF_949987615.1 Pollachius pollachius | reverse complement strand
TTTTCCTCCTCCTCCACCCCTTCCTCCTCCTCCTTCTTTCCCTCTTCCTCTCCTCTACCTCCTCTTCCCCCTTCTCCTCCATCCCTCAACCTTCCTCCTCCTACCCCACCTCTCCTCTCCCCCTCCTCCTCCTCTTCCCCCTCCTCCTCCACCCCCTTTCCTCACCCTTCCTCCTCCTCCCGTCTCTGTGTATGATTGATACAGACATCTCCCAGCCGATAGCGTTAGCGCTAGCGCTGGCAACTGTCTGTGCTCACGCCAACGGAGGCCAGGCGTCGGCCATTATGCTAATAGCCGCCGCCGCGCACATCGGAGGCTCCGCTGTAGTGAACTGCGGCGCCATTTCGCAAGTCAAACTGTATTTGAGTGATTTGGAGGGATTGTCAATGAGGCTTCACTCCCCCCCCACTCAAACCACCGCGACACCGTCAACGAAGTCCGAAAATAAGTTAAAGTCAGGTCTGTCGATATCTTAGCAATGTGGTTGCGTCGCTAAAGCTCTTAGCGACACAACCACTGTTCAGTCACAAACCCTAAATCGTATCCCCTTGAACCTATAACCTTAAACTAAAACCAAACACACAACCACTGTTGTGTTGCTTCATTTTTAGCGACAGAACCACCGTTGTGCTGCTTAAGTTTTTAGCGACACTACCACTGTTGTGTCCCTAAAGTTTTAAGCTACAAAAGTCCGCTGCATGCCTACAGAGTCCTACATCTGGTGAACAGGCAAAACACACAGCAGTAGGGCACTGGAATAAATGCATCTCTGATTCAGTCGTTTTTTAATAAGATATGATAAACAACCGGGCCTACTGTATTTTTCTAATCTGATTTTCCGCTTGCTAACATTCTCCGCGCGAAACGACATGTCAGATTCCTTCAAGGAAGAATTATCAATCATGTTTTATTAAAATAATACACAAAGAAAAAAACACTCATTAGTGCAGTAGAGCTTTTTTTGTTCTGTTTATTATGATGAAGAAATTTTAATAAAGCCGTTTTATAAAGATATAAAGAGACTGAATATGAAAGCAAAGGGACATACATGGACCACAACAAAAGGCTCTGGAATACGACAATTCAACAGTGGATCTTGTTCAAAGTAAAACTATTTCAATATGTTCAACCAAATGGGGCTGCTGAGGTATTCTGGCATTTACATTTTCTTCGAATTCCATAAGCTCTTGATTCCATTTAATTAAAAAAGGGGGGTTCTTTTTTTGCATTCATGATGAAACAGTGTCAATATTGTTCCTTTTTGAAGAACTTTAATTGAATCAAATAAGGAGGAGGGGGGTTCAGAAGGAAATGTAGAGGATAATCGCAGACAAATAATGCTGAGCTGGCTCTTAAATAATGCGATGCAGCTTCAGAGCACAGACGGAATGAAGTTCACGCGCTCTCCCCGACCCGGTCAATAAAAAAGCTATTTTACAGGATGTGATTTGAAACTAAACTCGCTTTAATGGGTTTTTCCTCAGAGGATTAAAGAATTATCACAGGGTTTTTCTCCAGGATTGGACTCCATAGTGCTGAGTTGTATTTACGGCAAAAGTAATGAGGATGCTTTTATTTTTCTCCCACCTGAGAGGAACTGTGCGCTTCTACACACAAAAGTAGACCTTTGAAACTCAACGTTTAAAATGTGTGGTAATTCTTGATAAAAACACAATACAAAATGATATATATCTATAGATCTGTATATATATACATTTATCAGGTATACATGTCTATTTATCTATAGATATAGATAGGTATGTAGATGTAGATATACAAGACAGCCTTTCAATACGAAGATTCATATTCGATAGATAGAAATCTGGGAAAACTTCAAATTTCTGCCAGCCAAAAATAAATAAATGAATCAACTATGATGATGCCTGGCTCTCACTGTTGACAGGGCAACAAAAAAACAGGAACAGGAAGAAAGAGAGTGAGAACAAGTCAGTGTTGATTTTAATATTCATGGATTTCTCCACAAGCCCCGTTCTCGGCAGCTTCGATTAAGCATTAATTAGGGGCTAGAGGAGAAGGCAAACATACCCGAGGAGCTGAATAACTAATAAAAGGCAGCTAGGCTAGGCTAGGCTAGGCTAAGCTATCCACACAAAGTTCTCTTTCCAATGGGATGAGTTTAAATACACAGCTGAATATGTAACTGCAGCCAAGGAAGAAGACGCTAAGCTAACGGCTAAGGTTAGCCAGGCCACCAACTGACGCGTTTCTGACTGAGCTGCCGTACTTGAGATAACCTTTTGTTGTTGTTTTATTGTTGGTTTGTTTGGATTAGTCTCATAAGTCAGGCATTTTTGCGAACAAGGAGATTTTGTCAAAATGATAACTGCATTGACTCAGTTTCTGTGAACAGAGTTCGGCTGGTGTATATGATATGGGTTGAAACAATGATGGTATGACCGCAAGTTCTTGGCCGCAAAATAATTACTTCACGTGGAGGAAAGGAAAAGAACAGAGAGAGAAATGTATTTAACGTCATTTTTTATATATTAAATTTTCTGTCTACAGAAATACTTTTTTTATATTAAAATTAATAATAATTCTTATTATTCCTATTATAATACAAATAATAACCATCAATAATAATTCCATTCTACAAAGAACAAAAACATAATTATCAAAGAATATTTTTGTTTTTCATGAATATATAAATTATACTTCTGCAAATACACTGTGGCTTAGAGTTTCAGCTTTTTCACTTAAATTTTTACACATCCATTTTCACTATAAAATGTTTATGTCATACTTGAATATGTTTATGCCATACTTAAACATGTTTATACCATTCTTAAAAGTGTTTATACTGTATAATGAGTGTATTATTTTATTCAATATACTCAGCTCTGAGGTAAAACCATAAAATATAAGAGGAAGATATCCAGATCCAATTCTGTTGTACTATATTTTGATATTTTGAAGAATAAAATGACTAACTAAATAATATAGAATTTTAGAATTGTATGTTATATATGTTAATGATGCTGGTAATATCTTTAAAAAAAGATGATACTTAAATATTAACAAATAAATATCGGCCACATGACAGACTTTTTTGATATTGCTGGCATAAATGTGAAAATAAATACATATTAATGCCAAAGTCCTTTTTTTCAATTAACTGCGATATAAATGTAGTAATGAAGTACTTTGTTCATTACTCTGTTCATATGACTGTTTAATGTGAAATAGCTCTTGGGTTTAACAAAAAGATTGCAGGATAACAAATAAATTATCATTTTGTTTCTTTTAACACCCCTGAGTAACACCCATTACAATTTAACATCAATCATTAAGATCATTATTGCATGATTATTGAGCAATAATTACACAAATCTGTTTAAATTGCTTTCATGTATTGGCTTTTTAAATGATTTAATCTGATGCATTAATTTACCATGGATGGATACTTTATGTCTGCACTTCCTACGTTAAGAAGAACCCAATTAACGACTTTGTTACTAATAAATATATTCTCCCATTATGAATAAAGCATAAATATGAATTTTGCCAAAACAATTGCAAGTCATTATTTTCATAGCCCAAAAATGCCAGACAACATGCCATTTCCATCTTATAAATATCTCCCTCTTCATTATTTTAAGTCTTTGCTTATTTTTACCCTAAAATATCAACAACATATTCAAATTGTCAACATAATAATAATAATAATACAATAATTCTAATATCTTTGGTTATTCTGGCAACCAGACCCAAAACGAATAAACAAACCAAGGGTTTCCAGCGACCTGATCGAAATGATCAGGAGACAACTGAAGAGAGAAGTCCCCCGATTGATCCGGACCTCTGTGTGTTTGTCAAAGAGCTCTGCGGGCTCCTCTGCTGGCATGGACGGGGCCAGGGCCGAGCTGGGGGGGCCCTGATACTGTTAGAGGGGCCCTGGTCTGTTAAGCCGGGCCCGCTACTTAATTTGTAGTGGCGACTCGTGATCAGGTGTTTTGGCCCTGCGGCCGGGTGGAAGAATGGGGGGGGGGGGAGAGAGAGGGGGAGAGTGGGGGGAAAGAGAAGGTGGTGTGTGTGTGTGTGGGGGGGGGGCCCGGCCATGCAAAAGCGGGGGGAGAGAGGGAGAGGGAGAGACAGATGTTAAGGGTCAGTAAGAGAGAGATACAGAGAGAGGGAGAGACATACATATGGGGAGGGAAAGATATTTAGAAATATATATGGATAGGTAGTAGAGCTTTGAGGACAGATGTATGGAGACATCCAGAAGAGAGAGAGATACAGAGAGAGGGAGAGAGGGAGAGAGTGAGACAGGGACAGACAGACAGACAGACAGACAGACAGACAGAATAGAGAGAGATAGAGAGAGGGAGAGACATACATATGGGGAGGGAAAGATATTTAGAAATATATATGGATAGGTAGTAGAGCTTTGAGGACAGATGTATGGAGACATCCAGAAGAGAGAGAGATACAGAGAGAGGGAGAGAGGGAGAGAGTGAGAGAGAGACAGGGACAGACAGAGACACAGACAGACAGACAGACAGACAGACAGACAGACAGACAGACAGACAGACAGACAGATAGACAGAATAGAGAGTGAAAGAGAGAGGTAGAATGAAAGAATGAGAAAAGAGTGACACACTAAAGAGAGAAAGAAAGGGGATCCAGGTATCTCATCAGACACAAGTTTCACACCCCACATTAAAGGGTAATTCCGGTGTAAAATGGATTTGGGATATGTTTTGTATGATAACGAGTTGAAACGTTCGTTTTGGAGCACAAAAAACGCATATAGACGCTTTCTTCAGTTGGCTGTTTTTAGCCGATTCTATCAAAACGCTATAAACTTGGAACGATGGGGGCACTGGTTATGGTAAAAACTATATCGCTATTTTAAACCACTTAAAAGGCTAAAAGTAGCCCGACACTTCTTTGGTAGTATAATAAGGGTCTTAACATATAAAACAAGGCATTGAGAACTTTGTAAGTGTACAGTTTGTTCAATAAAAAGGACATTTTATACACACAATACCATCATTAGATCACCCGTCGTCGCCATTTTGTTTTTAAGACTCGATAAGTAGATTGGCGAACACAGAGTTTGCGTGTTGCTGACGGATGTCACAATCTCTGTGTTCGTCAATCTACCCATCGAGCCTTAAAAAGAAAATGGCGAATGTTTCAACTCGTTATCATACAAAACATATCCCAAATCCATTTTACACCGGAATTACCCTTTAAGATGCAAGTCCACACACACACACACACACACACACACACACACACACACATCGCCACCACCACATGCATGGCGCAGAGCGACCACGGGGATTCCGACCATTCAGAGACAGCCTTGCCGGAGATCCGGCCGGCTTAGGGCAGGTGTAGCTCAGACGCAAACCCCCCGCCGAACAAATGGAATTCATGACACGGCCGCGCACCCAGGCTCCTGCTCAAACATTCACTCATCCCGCTTGGAAAAACAAACAAGTCTCCCTCTCTCGCGCTTCCCTCTCTCCTCTCAAAGCTTCACAAAAAAAAACAATGTCCTCCCGTTTTGGTGTTTGCCGAGTTTGTTCGGCAAAGTCACAGAAGATGACGGCTGGGGGGAGAGGGGGGGGGGGGGAGATGGCGGGGGGGGAATCGTTTCCATGAAGACGCGTGACCAAATGTTACAGATAAGCCCCCAAAAGCAAAAGACAAAAAGGACACAACGCCCCCCACGCCCCCCCCCAAAACATCCCCCGGTGGTTTGACCCCCGTGACCCCTGGTTTCCGTGACGGCGCCCTTCAGACGGGGGCAGGGCTCCAAAGCGCCCGGGAACCTGGAGCACGCCGCGTTGTGGTGAGCAGGGCGTCCCCGCGTCGGCACGGGAACGAGCCCAGGGCCAGGTCGGCCCCGTCGCCGGTCGGCCTGGCGGTCGCTACGTTTCAGCAGAGACGACCTTGGCCCATTACTGCCAGTGCTACTAATACTGCTAGTAAATACTACTATTACTGCTACTAATACTACTAAAACTGCTAGTAAATACTACTATAACTGCCAGTGCTACTAATACTGCTAGTAAATACTACTATTACTGCTACTAACACTACTTAAACTGCTAGTTAATACTACTGCTACTGCCGGGGCTACTCATACTGCTAGTAAATACTACAATTACTGCTACTAATGCTACTAATACTGCTAATAATACTACTATTACAGCTACTACCTTTACTGCTACTAATACTGCTAATAATACTACTATTCCTTCTACTAATACTGCTAATAATACTATTACTGCTTTGACACTTGTCTACCCCCCCCCCCCCCCCCATAAACAAACATTCAAAGAAACAATCAAAAGCAGTGTGTGGCGAGGAGAGGCGATCGGAGGAGAGGTCAGAGGTCAGACGCAGAACAAAATGCAGGCCGCCGGTGATCTGAATCTTTGTGACACCAAGACGACGGCGACAATTAAGGACGTGTGTGTTGGAGGAGGGGTCAGGGGTCAAGGGTGTGTGTGTGTGTAGGATAGGTCGCAGCCATTCATAACTCATTATCACAAATTAGGGTTCAATAAAACTGCTATTCAGCGATAATTAGGAGCCTCCCCTTGTGTGTTTGTGTGTGTGTGTGTGTGTGTGTGTTAGTGTGTGTTAGTGTGCGTGTGCGTGTGTGTGTGTTCTAAGGACCTACAGCTGAGCGAGATGAAGTGAGACTTCTGCTGTCTCTTACCATCCTCACACACAAATTTACCGGGATCTTAACAAGGATCCCCTCGTTAAGATCTGATCCGGAGCGCCTAGATAGACAGAGGCCCGGACAGACATGGGGGCCCCTAGAGACATAGAGGCTCCTAGAGAAACACAGAGGCCCCTAGAGACATGGGGGCCCCTAGAGAGACACAGAGGCCCCTAGAGACATGGGGGCCCCTAGAGAGACACAGAGGCCCCTAGAGACATGGGGGCCCCTAGAGAGACACAGAGGCCCCTAGAGAGACACAGAGGCTCCTAGAGAGACACAGAGGCCCCTAGAGACATGGGGGCCCCTAGAGAGACACAGAGGCCCCTAGAAATATGGGGCCCCCTAGAGAAACACAGAGGCCCCTAGAGACATGGGGGCCCCTAGAGAGACACAGAGGCCCCTAGAGAGACAAAGAGGCTCCTAGAGAAACACAGAGGCCCCTAGAGACATGGGGGCCCCTAGAGAGACACAGAGGCCCCTAGAGACATGGGGGCCCCTAGAGAAACACAGAGGCCCCTAGAGACATGGGGGCCCCTAGAGAGACACAGAGGCTCCTAGAGAGACACAGAGGCCCCTAGAGAAACAAAGAGAACCCTAAAGAGACTCACAGGCTCCTAGAGACATGGGGGCCCCTAGAGAGACATGGAGGCCCCTAGAGAGACAAAGAGGCTCCTAGAGAAACACAGAGGCCCCTAGAGACATGGGGGCCCCTAGAGAGACACAGAGGCCCCTAGAGACATGGGGGCCCCTAGAGAAACACAGAGGCCCCTAGAGCCATGGGGGCCCCTAGAGAGACACAGAGGCCCCTAGAGAGACACAGAGGCTCCTAGAGAGACACAGAGGCCCCTAGAGACATGGGGGCCCCTAGAGAGACACAGAGGCTCCTAGAGAAAAAAAGAGAACCCTAAAGAGACTCACAGGCTCCTAGAGACATGGGGGCCCCTACAGAGACACAGAGGCCCCTAGAGACATGGGGGCCCCTAGAGAGACAAAGAGGCTCCTAGAGAAACACAGAGGCCCCTAGAGACATGGGGGCCCCTAGAGAGACACAGAGGCCCCTAGAGAGCCACAGAGGCCCCTAGAGAAACTTTATTTATTTAAATGAATTTACATTTTAGTGTACCTCTCTTAATGGGGGCCGTTTTACGATTGGTGGATTGGTGAGGGGGCGTGTTCTAATGTAGGGTTAGGGTTAGTGTGAGACCCCCTTTAAGACCCTTACTACAAAACAAAGTTGTGCTGAGAGGCAATCACTTCACGGCCTACTCAGTGTGCTGCAGAGTGCACACTGAGCGCACTGCCTGATACAACTTTCACCACACACACACACATCTGCTGCTGATCATTTAGATACCTTCCGTATGTATTTATAATACAGTGAAAAGCCGTTGACGGAGAACAAAGGAGTGAGAGTGTGTGTGTGTGTGTGTGTGTGTGTGTGTGTGAGTGAGTGTGTGTGTGAGTGTAAACGTGTGTGAGTGTGTGCCGACATACGTGTGCGTGGGTGTACGTGTATGTATGCATCGTCTATGTACGTGTGTACATGTGTGTGTGTGTACACACAGACATATGTGTGTGTGTGTGTACGTGTGCACGCGCGAGTGCTGGAGGCCCCTGGTTCTACCCAGGTGGGGGGCGGGGGGTCACCTCGCATCACCGTCGGGTAGGAATGTCTGCTCTGACCCCCGCTGCAGCGAGGCTGGGGGTCACAGAGAAGCAGGTGTGTGTCTCTTTGTGGATGTGGAGTCCACCCACCGACCTCCACCCACCGAGGGTATTTTGTAGCCCTATGGGGTGTAGCACAGCCGCTGCTTAGTTATGAGCTAGCTAGCGGTTAGCTGTAGGCTAGTTAGCAGTTAGCTAGTTGCCAACTGACGGTGAGTTGGCAGTGACTTATTTTCGAGCAAGAGGTTGGTTAGCCGGTAGCAAGCAGCTAGCTTGTGGTTCATAACTGTAAGCCTCGTTTGCAGTTAGTTAGCGTCTAGTAAGCAGCAAGTTAGCAGCGAGGCTGATTAGTTAGTATTCCAACGGGGGGGGAGCACGTCATTAGCTCCCCGCAGGGGTAAGCTAGCAGTTAGCTGGCAGATACTGTGCTGGACGAATATTAAAGAAACACAGGATTTTTAGTCTACATACGTACAGTGTGTGTGTGCGCGTGTGCATGTGCGTGTGTGTGTGTGTGTGTGTGCCTTCACAGGTGATAGGTCGACCATTTAAACCCAAAAAATGAAAACAGTGAGTGCGAGTCCCTGATTACCATCAATTAATATGCCATAACCCCCCCCCCCACACACACACACACTCCCACATCACACACACCGCAATGCATTTGTCTTTCCAAGCGCTCCAGTCCGGCCAACCTAGCCGCCTCTCGATGCTAATGTATGCTAACGCTAATACATGTAAAAACACTTTTACAGGCGCGTTCTCTCTGGAGGAGCCCCAATCTGTGCTGGGATTCAAACCACCAACCTGCCTGGCTGGCCGTCGAGGAAAGGACTGCGTATATGTTCTTGACTTTTTCGTTTCCTAGAAGTTTCCAGAAAGGGTATTTGTTTTTGAGAAAGAATATGTACACTATATAATATTTAACGTATACATTTTGATATTTGATGATAATTCGGGTTTTTTCTCATTCTTTCAGTTGTTCACCAAGTGAAACACAGCTGTAATGATCTTAATGTTGTGGCTTAAACTTTTCCCTGGGGAAACCCATCCCAAGCTGTAGCAGTAACATCTTGAATAGATATGCAAGTTGTCTGTCTTTCTGTCTGTCTGTCTTTACCTCTCTTTATCTCTCTCTCTATCTCTCCCCCCCCCTCCCCCCACCCTCACACACACACAATTGGCTGTGAGTTTACTCCAGCTGCACGCTCGCTGTAGCACCCTGGGTGTGCGAAGGCCGGCGTGCGAGGCCAGATGAGGAGAGGGAGAGGTGACGGGGAGAGACGGTTGGCACGGCGTGTCGCCATGGCATCACACCTGGCAGCTGTCAATCACCAGCCAGGCCTCTCCCCCCCACACCTCCCCGGGCTCGCCATCGCCGCGACAACTGCCAAGCACACGCCGCGTGTGGTGTCATGAATCTTCACATGCGCCCGTGCGCACACACACAGACAGACACACACACACACACACACACACACACACACAGATACACACAGACACACATACAGACACACACAGGTCCATCTTTGAGAACAGTGGCATCGCAAGTCAACAACAGAGAGAAACTAAGAGGGATAGAGAGAGTGGAATAAGGTGAGAGAGACAGAAGAGAGAAAGAAGGAGGGAGAGAGAAAGAGAGAGAGAGAGAAAGAGAGCGAGTCTATTTACATACGGAAAGGTCACAAACAGCCTGCAGGCGTTGCGCTAATTAGAGAATGTGATTAAAAAAAGAAAAACCCAAAGATAAATTGAAAGACAAAAAAGCGGCAGAGTTTATCGGAGTATGTCGGCGTCACTGAGGTGACGGGGGGCCGCCGTCCACGCCGTGGATACTGAACCACACCGACCGGACGAACACACACCTCAGCCAAACAGAGGCAAGTCAAATTATTCAGAGGGCAACAAAAGTGCTGGACTTTGCTTAAACCTGTACCGAACCCGCCGCCGAACCCAGAGCCATCGAGGGAGGCGGTCCAAACGACGCCGCTGACCGCATGAAGTTCCCCCAGACGGCTTACAAGCCTCTGTGTCCATGCGCGCGTGTGTGTGCGTGCGCCAGTGTGCGCGCGTGTTTGGGGTTGTGCGTGTGCGCGCGCGGGCGAGTTCCCCTTCACCCCGACAAGCGAATCAACCTTTTATAATTCAAAGTGACAAGCTGACAGCCAAAATGAGCGTTCAAACCCTCTCCTCGTGTGAATCTTTGTGTCAGAGCACCGGCTGTGCACGTGCCCGCCCGAGCGCCTGCCCCGTCCCCTTCCCGCCCATAGCCGTGGGCCGCGGGGGGGGGTACCGCGGGCGCCGCCACGGCCTCGGCGTCCAGGCCTTCAGACACATCAGGCCCTCGCCCTGCTGCATCCTCTCACTCATTAATTTTCCGACGCTCCCGTTAATGAGCCGCCCAGAGGAACACCCTTGCGCATTTTTCCGAGGCCGTCGCCTTGCCAGCCAGGAGCTCGTAGGGGGGTGGGCGGGTGGGCGGGGGGTACATACGACCCCAGGGTGGGTAGGCGAGGACCCAAATGTCCAAAATGACATTACAGGAGCGTAGAGGCCCCCCCCCCAGTCACCACGGGGGCCCCTCAACCTGCACGGGGGCCATGCCCGGGGAACTCGCAGGCCTTTTAATCACTTCCCCATTAGTCTCATCCGATTGGTTTCGGCGCCAGGCGCGGAGAGTCGAAGGCGAGCATGATGCCACCCAACGCCTGAGAGCGGCTGTTGGGTTGCCAGGTCCAGCCCCCCTCCCCCCCGCCCCTGCCACACACACACACACACACACACACACACACACACACACACACTCGGCCCCCACGGCCCTCCCCTTCCCCCCCGGCCCGCGGTCATTAATTGGTGCCACTCTTTTTACTTCAACCGAAATTGGCAGCTGATGGACGGAGGGGCGAAATGAAGCGAAAAAAAAAAAAAGAGAAAGACATCCTTCTGCTGCTGTCTTTCCTTTTTTCCACCCCACCACCACCACCACCACCGGCACCAGCACCACCACCACCACCACCACCGCCGCCGCCGCCGCCACCGCCACCACCACCACCACCACCCCTGTTCCCCGAAATCACGGTGGATTTGACTAATTGGGGTGAATGCCGCCCATCTCTACCCGGTGGCGGTCAAGGAACAGAACAGCGCATGGGAGGCCGTGGGTGGGGCTGGAGGGGGGGAGGGGGCTCTGGCTGGCGAGCTACCCATCCGCCGCGCCAAAACGAACAGGAAACGGCGATATAAAGGCTGGATGGGGGGTAGGGCCGCCGTAAAGACAAACAAGACCTCAGTGAGTGATGCTCCACCGCCACCACCGCCCACCCAACACCCCAGTAAAGGTCTGATTATGGTTCCACTTCGCGGAACCCAAGGACCACGCATACGCTTTGATACAGTCGTGAAACCGTTTTGGTTCTGCGTCGGCTTTTAGCGAGCAGACCAATCACAGCCCTTGCTGCTGCGTCGCCTCGGCGCAAGGTTACAATTTTTAGGAGGCGCACGTAAGGCCCTTGCGGTGGACGCAAGGAGGCTCTGCAAGGACGTAAGGGGTCCGTACACCCCCTTGCGTTGCATTGACGTGGAACCAAAACATCTCGGGGAGACCTTGAGTAAACAAACTGACACTTTGCTCCTGGCTTGGCTGTGACGGCGGAGTGTCAGTGGTCCGTAAAAAGGTTCTGATAATTTTTGGCAGATTTGTGGCCGATAACGTGTACAATATCGTGAACGTCTGGTTTCCTGTACTTTTGTAAAGTAAGAGCAGTGTTTGACTGAAAGGGACTGGTGGGGATATCTAGGACAAGTAGAGGGACAAGAGGAATACAATAAAACATGGCTGCCGTGGGATTTTCAAACCGACAGATTACACAAAATTTAAATCAACAACGCCATGTCTGCTACACAAAATGGTCATAAACAAATTCAGTTCAAGACAAATCCGAAAGTCAGCCTTTCCTAGTTTACCATGCAATTATCTCGTCGCGTGCCGGCAACACAGAACACAAATACCGCAAACAGGGGCGCGCCCCTAATAGAGCCCATACCAATGTACCATTAAGGCCCAGTTCTGATCGCAACGACCCGGGTTCGATTCCTGCCCACGGTCCTTTGCTGCATGTCCTTCCCCTCTATCTTCTATACCTTCCTGTCTATCTCACTCTATCCTAAAGCATAAAAAGGGACAAAACCCTGGCCCAGAATGGTGGGTTTAGCCCAGCCTCTACGGCACAGCCACCAGCTCGCACCCATGTTTAAAAGTCTGCCCGGTTCCCTGGTTGCCCCCAGCGAACCCTCGCAGGTTCAGGGTCGGGGCGTCTCGGGCTCCCCAGTGCGGGACAATCGGTCACTCTGTGCCGGCGGAGATTGCGGCGGGACGCACACGACAAAGGGACATGGAGCGGCGGTGTAATTGGGATATTTGGGCGCGTCTGGTTTCAGACTGGGCCGGGGAACTCAACCCCAGTAAGAGTAGACTCGGCAAACCGGCAGGGGACCTCTCTCTCTCTCTCTCTCTCTCTCTCTCTCTCTCTATCGCTCAATCTCTCAATCTCTCGCCCTCCCCTCTCCCTGTCTGTAAGTGTCCCTCGCTCCCTACGTTCACAGCATCTCACCCTTACCCCGTTTTTTCGGTCTACAATTCCTGCCTTCTCCCTTTTCTTTCACCGTTTTTTTCGATTTTTTTTTTTTTTGTCCTTACCTCCCCGGCCATCCTCCCACCATTCATTTCATTGCCGCCCGTCCCTCTCTAACCATCTCCCTCCCCCCCCCCCCCCCTCTCTCTCTCTCCAAGTCAGCGTTTCCTTCATCACTCCCCCCTCCATCCGTCCCTCTGTGTCGCTGTATCTCCAGCTTTGCCTCTCAAACCTGAGCGGCTTCCTCTCTCTCTCTCTCTCTCTCTCTCCATCACTCGGTTTATGTCCACTCAAGATTCACCCCCCCCCCTCTTAGGCACTTATTGTATGTTGTACGTCCTGGCACTCAAAAATAGTACTAAGCATTGTGTAGCGTCTTATCCTAGCTATCTCTGTTGTATACGGGGAATGGGTTATCCTAGCAAATGTCAGTGTTTGGCACTAGGCTCTATGAACATCCTTACTCTACCGACAGTGATATGTTGTATCGTTTCTTCTGAAGGATGTACTTGTTGTAAGTTGCTTTGGATAAAAACGTCTGCTAAATGCCCTAAATGTAAATGTAAACATCCAACACTTAGCTTTCGCCCCACCCTTAAAATCACACCCCCTTTCCCTTAAGGACTGATGAAGAACAGATAAAGGCCCGATCGGTCAGGTATGGGCCCCGCATGCGATTGATTCAGAGGGTCTGAAATTGGATTCAGGGGGTCCTGAGGTAGATTCAGAGCGGTCTGGGATCGATTAAGGATGTCTGAAGTCAATTGAATACATCCGAGTTCGACTTAAGTGGTCTGAGATTGATGAAATAGATCTGTGACAAATTAATTAGCCGTGAGCTCGATTAAGGGGGTCCGAGATCGATTATATAAGTCTCAGATTGATTAAGGGGTCTGGTTCCATCCTCCCCCTATTGCTTCCCTTGCCACCCACAAAGGAGCCATTGTCCCTCACCCCCTCCGTACACCCCGCCCCTCCTCCCCCCTGTTAAGGGAGAGAATCACCCAAAAAGAGAAGACGAAGAGAGAAGCCAGTCTTCCTCCCCTCCTGATGCTTCTATCTGTGCCATCAGCACCGGGAATCCGGTTCCTCCTTCTTCTGGTTTCCTCTCACCCTCCCTCTCCCTCCTCCCTCCCTCTCCTTCCTCCCTCCCCATCCCTCTCCTTCCTCCCTCCCCTCCCTCCTCTCTCTCCTTCCTCCCTCTCCTCCCTGTCCTTCCTCCCTTCCTCCTTCCTCCCTCCTCTCCCTCCTCCCTCTCCCTCTCTTCCTCCCTCCCTCTCCTCCCTCCCCCCTCTCCCTCTCTCTCGGCATTGTCTCAGGGTATCAACCACCTCCATTAGTAACTCATTTATACATTGGTTGTCGGGGTAACTGAGCTCAGGCTGGGAGGCCTAACTACGGAACCAACCATTCACAATCCCTGAATCTACCCACACAGCCAGTTAGAACCTCTATCTACTGAACCAACCAATCACAATCCCTGAATCTACCCAAACAACAAATCAAAAACTCTGTAACAAGCGACCCAACCAATAGGAACCTCTATATCTAGAATCAATCAGAATACCTTTATCTCCCAAAGCAACCAATCAGAACCTCTGAATCTGCAGTACCAACAAATCAGAACCTCTGTGTCTGCAGAACCAACCAATCGGAACCTCTGTATCTGCAGTACCAACCAATCAGAACCTCTGTATCGTCAGCACACACCAAAAGGCTCTAGGGTTGAACTTCAACGTTCACAGTCAACCTGTTAGATGGCAACGTGTCATCTAACCCCTACTGGAAATGGATCAGAGTTCAGTGTCAGACGCTCTGGATGAAAGCGTCCGCCAAATGACAGAATAGTCAAATAGAAGTTATCTTACGACACTGCGACAACAGGGGCTTTCATTCATTCATTCATTCATTAATTCATTCATTCATTCATGAGAGAGAGAGAGAGACAGAGACAGAGAGAGAGAGAGAGAGAGATATGGCAAACCCGGTGAATCTCTTTGTTAGATGAATACGATGCTCAACTCCTCACCCTCTGCTCCTCTACCCTCTCTCCTCCTCTCCCCTTCTCCTCCTCCCCCCTCTCCTCTCCTCCTTGTTTACCATCACCACCCAATCAACGAGGTTGACAGCTCACCATTACCCCTGATAACACCAGCCCTGCAATTTGGCCCCCAAAGAAAATATATATACTTAAGAAGAGATGGGACACACACACACATAGACAAACACACACACACACACACACACACACACACACACACACACACACACACAGGTAGGAAAACACATACAGATTGATGGACACTCACACACACACACACACACACACACACACACCTTGTGATTTCCTGTTATCTTTTTGTGTGCGATTTGTTTTCAAGAGCTGTGATTTACATTTCATCTGGATCACACCGGCCTGAAGAGAGGCCCACCAATCACACACATTTAGTCTGGGTGTGTGTCCGGGTGTGGGTGTGTGTCTCTGTGTCCGTGTGTGTGTCTGCGTGTGTGTGGGCGCGCACACACACGTGCATATGCGTGCGTGTGAGCGAGGTGGGTTCAAACGATGTATTTCTAAGACCTGAAGTGGGGGAGGATTACAATGACAATTAAAACAAATCAAAAGACTCCATCAAACCGCTACCCATAATCCTTTGTGGGTCCACTCGGCCCAAAAAAGACATAATACCGGGGCTGGAGCGGGAGGCTAGGCGGCCGCTAAACGCTGCCCGGCTAATTGCAGCGTGTTAGCGCTCTGTGTTATGGAATAAGTGTTATTTCAGCTCCAAATGGGATGCAAATGAGAGGTCGCTCTGCTAAAGAAGATCCCGCGCGCTGCCATTAGCGAGTAGCACAGCGGAGCCGGGGGGGTCAGAGGTCAAGCAGTGTGTTTTGGGTCTGGCCTTGATGTGCCGCTGAAAGGTCGGGGCCGTGTGATGCGCGGGGAGCTACGGCGCTACGTAGCTCCCCGCGCAGCGCGTCGCTAGGCAGCGGGATGGGGAAACGTGTTTCTCCTCAACTGATTAGAGGAGTTCAAGAAGATTCCGGAAAAAGCTGTTGGGGTCGGTTGATATGGAGAGCAAATGGGGTGATAAAAGTGGATTCGATTCGACAACGCTTTGGTTTGTACGACACTTCATCATGTCAAAGGAAGCTTGAACAAGCTATTAACTACATGTTGGTTATCGTCAAAACAAGTAACATGACAACTTGCTTGATTTGTGTGTGTGCGTCAGTGTGTGTGTGTGTGTGTGTGTGTGTGTGTGTGTGTGTGTGTGCATCTAAAATCACCACGGTAACACTACCCTACTCAACACCGCCGTCACCAGTCGCTATACACGTTGTGCTGCGTTGCGTTGCGTTGCGTTGCGTTGCGTTCCTCATTTCAATAATTCATATCACAACATCAGACTCTTTGTTTATTCACTCCGCTGACAGTGGGTGAAATTATGGAAAACATGCTGGCAGTGTGCGCCGGGGCGCGCGCTTGATGACATTCTCCACGGCAAAGTGACCCACTTAAATCAAACTTCAACTTAAATGCCACGCGGGTTATTTTTTCTTGTCCTCTTAAATCTACAAGGACGGCCGCCTTTTGTGACATTAAAACACGTCTCGGCGAGGGAGCAAGCAGCAGGGGTCACGAGACACTCACGGCTGTTTAACTTGTTCACCTCCTCCGCCTTCCACTTCTCCTCTCCTCCTCTCCATCCCCTTTTCACCTCATCCCTCCCCTCCTCCTCCGACTCCTCTTCTCCTTCTCCTCCTCCATCTCCTCTAATCCTCCTCTTCTCCTCCCTCAACATTCTCCTCCTCTTCCTTCTCCCGCAACATCCTCCTCTTCCTCCTCCTCCTCTCCTCCCTCTCCTCCTCCTCCTCTCCTCCCTCTCCTCCTCCTCTTCCTCCTCCTCCTCTCCTCCCTCTCCTCCTCCTCTTCCTCCATCACCTTCCTTCTGCTCTCCTCTCCATCTCTCCTCCTCCTTCTCCTCTCCTCCCTCACCTTCCTCTCCTCCTCCAACATTCTGCTCCTCAATCTCCTCTCCTCCTTCATCCCCCTCCTCCTCCTCCACCACCTCCCCCTCCTCCTCTTCCTTCTCCTCTCCTTCTCCTCCTTCTCCTCTCCTCCTCCATCTCCTCTCCTCTCCACCTCCTCCCCTCCTTCAATCTCCGTCTCCTCCCTCTACCTCCTCCCTCAACCTTCTCCTCTTCCTCCCGCTCCTCCTTCCATCTCCTCCTCCTCCTCCTCCTCCCTCTCCTTCCTTATTCCATAAGCCATTGCGCTGGGCCTCTGAATGCTAGGTTGTTTTAATCCACAACTCCTCGTAACCCACCAGGTCATGAGACAACTACTTCCCCCTTCACCTTTCAGATATGCGGGGAATAAACCTGCTTCGCAGTCATAAAACACAGGTGTAGCTCATAACATTAATTAAAGGGTCTGTTCGATTGAGGTACCGCAGTGAAACCTGTATACACACATCAACTAGTCAATTAAAGTTGATTAAACATTGACCATGCTGGCGCTGAAAGAGAGAAAGATAAAACCGGCCCAAATGTTAAAAAAGACAGTGCGACGAAGTGGCTTTACCGTGCTATAGACTATCTGCGAAAAGGGGCCGAAGGTAGTTCACGAGGACCTGATCACCGGCAATTCACCAGCTGGGGATTTTCAGTTGGGATTGGAGATGCTTGCATAGGGGTACGAAAGATAGGAAGAGAGAAAGGGAGAGGAGGTCTCTCCCTGATTACGGGGGCCGAAGCATTGCCGATAGATGTCATCAGCGGTCTTTGTGTCGTGTTCCCTAGAGTTACACACACCAGACAGACACACAAACACACACACACACACACACACAGGCAGTCACAGCTGTATATAGTGAAACGGCAGGTCGTACTAGTGACCACAGCTTATACTGTATATAGCGAAAGAGCAGGTCGTACTAGCGACCACAGCTAATTCTGTATATAGTGAAACAGCAGGTCGTACTAGCGACCACAGCTAATTCTGTATATAGCGAAACAGCAGGTCGTACTAGCGACCACAGCTAATACTGTATATAGCAAAACAGCAGGGCACATTAGGCGCTGGCATACAGATGTTCAGAGCTATGCTCCATCTGTGTTTACACTGAGCTTCTAAGCGCACAAGAGCGGCATTGCAAGCATATGGACATTTAACAAAAGGTTAGCAACACTCCATTAAGGTGGTAAAACAGCAAGCTGGGGCGCTGATGCTCAAGCTAGCTGGCTAATGCTAGCTGGCTATGCCAGGAGGCCAACGCTTTCAGGCTAATACTAGCTTAGAAAAATATTCCAAAAAAAGAGGTAGGAAATAACTAAAAAAATAAAGATGGAGGTGTAAACTGAGAAAAAAGAAGGAGGAATATATAAGGTTGAGGAATAAAGAAGAAAAGTGGTAGATAAAACGGTGTCCTTAGTGTATTAAATGGCAGCTGTTAATTAATTAAAAATACCCTATAATGTCTACTGTGTCTGATACAAGAAAGCATGTGTTTAATATGTCTCTAAGAAGTCACCATGGATATTGTGACATGTTATCAATATTTCAACTGTTGTTTTTTCTGTGCTTTGTTTATTTAACAAAAGTTGAAATAATTATAAAAACATACAGTTTTTACTCTACCACAGTCATTTTGCCATACAGTGTTATATTTACTGCACTGTTATATGAGCCAAGAGTCTCTAATATTTAGTTTGATTTATGACTATTGTTACACACTTTCTTTACTATAATTCAATGCATTTGATTTTTAGCTTCTTCAACATGATTACATATTTATATCAATGTGGAATATGATGTTTGTTGGTGGAAGATTAAATATATGTGGAGTAGCCTTTATCAGTTAATAAAATCTTGTTTTTGTTGGTACAATAATTGACTAATTCAACCAACTAATTAATTCTATGTAATTCTCAACAAGGGGCAATTTTATTGCGATGTCTTAGGGTGACCTCTAGTGGCCACACGATTCATTACATATAACTTATTATATCATCTATAGCGCTCAATTTGGATGTAGTATGATTGGCGTTTCTGCTTAATTTCTTGCTATCCACTCTTTATAAATGCTATACTTATCGTCGTTTCAGAGGGTATGTTAAATAATGATAAGCTGGGTGGCAACATAGTTATAAAACATAAACCAATTGTATGTCGGATGCTCCATGATTAAACCTGGTTGGTTGTGATTTAAAATGGCTATTGTAACCAATATTATACTACAGCGTATAAAGTTATGATGTCACAACTCTTCTGCGGTAAAACGTGTACCTTAAAAGAATGCCCTTTCTCTGTTCTCCACCAGAGGCCAATTTGAAATTATCCGAAAGCAGATATTTAACACCCTCCCCTCTCCCTCTCTCTCCATCTCGGCCCATTATTCTCCATCTCTGTCCCAACCTCTTTCTATCTCTCTTCCCCTCTCTATTGTTCCCTTTCCATATCCCTCCCTGTCTCTCTTTCTCCCCATCCTCTTTCATTCCATCACTCTATCCAGGGGCGTAGGAATGAGTTTAACATTGGGGGGGGGACACATATCGGAAACCTGACAGATCCGGCATAATTTTTAGGTGGGACAAATGCGCCTGTCTCCGATATTGGAGGGGACACGTCCCCTCCGTCCCCCCCGGTTCCTACGCCATTGACTCTATCCCTCTCCATCCCTTCCTATCCCATCCCTCTGCCTCTCTAACTTAACCCCTCTCCCTCTCCCTCCCCCCTCTCCCCCTCTCCCCCTAGCTCTCATCTATCTTGCAGTGCTGCGTGTTGCGCTAGAAAAGAGATTCACTGTACAAACCCTATTTTATAAACACAACAGCTTTTCTGCGCCAACAACTTAAAACAGGGTTTTTATTCATTACATTTCCATTTTCCGGCCACTTGGTTGAAAAGGTTCTGGTTTCGCTAAGTGACTCCTCTTTCTGAAATGTTTCCGGTTGTCACCTCTCCTCTTCGTCACGGCGATGTGCGTTTCTAGGACAACCACGCTGACTGAAGTGCAGATTATCATAAAAACTACAATCTTGCAAAACCATAATGATGTGGAACTCATTAAAACGATTGTCTCGTACAACTATAACTTCGGTGACAAGAAGCAATTACATTAGCACATTCTCAGTAGAGTATCGTCACTACATTTGTATTATCATACATTTAATGTCATATCAGTAAGTGGATTCTATTCTCTGGAAAGGACTTTGAGGCTGAAGTCTTTCAAAGTGCTACAGCAACGGGCGCGCGCACACACACACACACACACACGCACACACACTTTGCCGCCACCATCAACACCTTCCGGCGAGTGCGCACATTGTGATCACAAGGCTAATGCGCAGGACGCGATGTTTCACAGGCACTATTACGACGAGTACGTTTACTACGCTTCACCATGCTAGCGCTAACACCGTCCGGATGCTAACAAAGGCCTCCGTTCTTCACCACTTTATGGAACAACCAGCATTATGTCATGCTGCTGGTTGTTGATAAAGTTATAACAAAATGTGCATGCTTATTATTGATTTATTTAGAAGATATGATTTAAATAACAATGGCAACTAACCAGAAAATGTTACCATAAACATTGACATTTAGGACAGTTAGCAGACGCCTTTACAAGTACATTTGTCATAAGAAAGAAAAACAATATTTCACCGTCGGAACAGTAAGGATGTTCATAGAACCAAGTGCCAAACACTTACAATCGAGAGGTTAACCCATTCCCCGTATACAACAAAGATAGCTATGATAAGATGCTACACAATGCAAAGTACTATTTTTAAGTGCCAGGGTGTACAACATACAATAAGTGCTTACATTAAGGGCCAGGGCGTACAACATACAATAAGTGCTTACATTAAGTGCCAGGGCGTACAACATACAATAAGTGCATACATTAAGGGCCAGGGCGTACAACATACAATAAGTGCTTACATTAAGGGCCAGGGCGTACAACATACAATAAGTGCTTACATTAAGGGCCAGGGCGTACAACATACAATAAGTGCTTACATTAAGGGCCAGGGCGTACAACATACAATAAGTGCTTACATTAAGCGCCAGGGCGTACAACATACCATAAGTGCGTAGGCCTACACTTAGTGCCAGGACGTACAACATACATACAGTGTGTAAGAGGGGTGTAGGGGGGGACTTGCAATTTGTTATACTAAATGAGTGGCCTTGTAATGTGTGTCGATGTCTGTTACTGTGGTTTTCAAACCGACCACTCCAACGTGGTTTCGGTTCAAATCCAAATCTTATGATATCTTCGATATCGAAGACAGGGGATTTATCCACAGCTGACGCTATACGGTTTGGATAACCTTGTGTTCATCCCACTCTGGCCGTTCTTGTGTTCCTGAGGGGAGCAGTAAAGACCAATGTTGGTATAAGACACTGGTCATTAAGGAGCAGGAAGGAGTTTAGGGGGGCCTCTGGCCCAAGGATGGCCCTACAGGTTAGGCGTTGGACGTCGGGGCTCCAACATAGAACAGTTTGGCATTGGGAGACCACATGATAAGAACACACATCCACACCAATTCTGCTTATTTCACCTCCCAGAATGCACCAGGGATCCCCTCTCTCTCTCTCTCTCTCTCTCTCTCTCTCTCTCTCTCTCTCATAAATAAATAATACAGTGACAGACAGTTGACCAATCCCGCCCTCCGTGTTGCTGCGAGGTGTTAGCGCGCTAGTGGAAGAGCGACAGCGCGCGGCTAAGGGGTCACACCGGTGCAGGGACCGGTAGTACACGGTGTGGGGGCGAGAGAGTCGACAGCACTGCTGGTGTGTGTTGTCACCTGAGAGAGAGAGCGAGAGCGAGTGCGAGAGAGAGAGAGAATTTTCCTCTCCCCTTTGCTAATATTCTCTCTTCATCCAATCCTCTCTCTCAGCACTCGTCTTTGTCTAACAAACACACACACACACACACACACACACACACACACACACACACACACACACACACAGAAACACACACCTCAATGATTACACACCAAAACAAACATGTGTTGGCCAATCACTGATGTCATCCAAGTGTGAAATGGGTGTGAGGGAGCCCGCGGTGGGCGAGCGACGCCGAAGCTCAGACGTCGCTTTAATCATATGAACATTATCATTCCACCGGAGGGGACGTCCTCATCTGGATGGAAGGTGTGAATTAAAGGAGAACAGAAGGTCTATGCAAGGACTGGGTCAGCCTAGTGAGTGACTGTGGTTACCGTTCACAGATGGATGCGCAGTTGCACAGACACACAGACTCACAGACATACACACAGCAGTATAAAATGCTAATGTGATTTATACAAATACATATTATTATTGACGACACTGCGGGAGAATTCACCTAACGCAACACCAATACAGTTAATAGCCGTGTGTAGGAAATAGGCCTACACAACTTCAAAGGCACACAAACCCACGACAACATGCAACATGCATGACACCAAAAAAAGAATAGAGAAAAAGAGAGTGTGTTTCGTTTCTAACCTTTGAACTGTCAGAGTTGTCGTCTTTTGGTCCGGCGTGTTGTTGGTACTCCTTCCACACAGGTCTCATATATCCATGTAATCCAAGGAAACAATTTGAACCCGAAAAAAATATTTCAGCCAATTTAAAGTAAAGAAAACGTTACACCCGACAGATGCAGCGTGAGGTTTTCTCCGCAACTTTTCGTGCATCGTGAATAAGTTCGAGCGTGCATCGTTGTTGTCTTCCTCGACGGGCGATGCGATCAGAGAAACGGGAATGTGCTTAGTGTAGTTCCGTTATCACAGCGCATATTGCATAATCTCATTAAAACACTTTTATATTTTTCATCCAGTTCATTTTGACTGGACTGTTTATCTGTTTTAGTTGTGAGTGCTTAGGTCCGTTTAGGTTTCTATTTCACATTTGTCTCCAGTGAGGATGCGTTCCGTACGTTGTGAGAGTACGTACAGAGTCACATGTTACCACTTAATTGATTGATTGGGTTGGGTGTGTTTCTATTCTTTTTACTCCTCAAATGTAACGTCTAAATTAATAGATAATAAACACACGCCTATTGATTAAATGAGCATGTCATGTCGTTAAAAAAAACAACTAACCCTATCATTTTTAACTTCCCCTTAAAACTGCACTGCTTCTGTAAACGGCATTAGCAAATCTGACCTAAAGTTACATTTTTTCCTTACCCTAACCCTAATACCAAATCCTAGAACCCTTAACGAACCCTGATGAAACCCTATAAAAAAACAAAAACGTATAGCCCTAAAACTAATACCTAGATCCAAAAATCAAACCCTTATACCTTACCCTAATAGGAAGCCCTAACCCTTAGCCTGGCTATTGTCAGACCGAGCTCAATCGTTGATTGCTCGTTGGTCTGGAGAAGCTGCTGTCATTTTCCTAAGCACAAGAGGCGGGATCAACGGGCCTGGTTCAAATGACTCTGTACGCGATTGGCTGCTTGGGGAAAAGCCAGCTTGGTGATTGGCTCCCACAAAAACGTATCGGAAGCAGAAAGAAATGTATTGCTCTTCTCCAGACCATTCTGCAGGGCAAACTCAAATCGCCGGCAGAATGGGCGGGGCCACCCAGTCTACCCAACCCTAGTACTAAACCTCACCCTTCCCCACCCTACCTTCACCTTGCATTACCTTAGACGTACCCCAAACCTGCACTTACTTAACCCTTACCCTGCATTACCATACCGTAACCCCCCATTAACCTAACCCTAACCTAGCCCTGCCCTAACCCTACCCTAACCCCCATTAACCTAACCCTAACCTAGCCCTGCCCTAACCCTACCCTAACCCCCATTAACCTAACCCTAACCTAGCCCTGCCCTAACCCTACCCTAACCTAACCCCCCATTAACCTAACCCTAACCTAGCCCTGCCCTAACCCTGCCCTAACCCCCCATTAACCTAACCCTAACCTAGCCCTGCCCTAACCCTACCCTAACCCCCCATTAACCTAACCCTAACCTAGCCCTGCCCTAACCCTACCCTAACCCCCATTAACCTAACCCTAACCTAGCCCTGCCCTAACCCTACCCTAACCCCCATTAACCTAGCCCTGCCCTAGCCCTGTCCTACCCAAACCTAACCACCCATTACTCTAGCCTTTCTTTAACCCTGCACCACTCTAACCTAACCCTACCCCTCCACTACCCTAAACCTACCCTAATGACGAGTGCACGTTTGACTCAAGCACATGTGCACCAGGGAGTGTGTGTGTGAGTGTGTGTGAGTGTGTGTGAGTGTGGGGGGGGGTACGTGCTCCTTCGGTATTCTGGGCTAAGCGTGTGATCCGCGCAGTAATTGTTTGCGGTTAATTGAAAAAATGTGCTGTAAAATAATCTCATTTACAGCTTATGAGGCTGATACCGCTAGGAGTAGCTCTACACACACACACACAGGGGCACACACACACACACACGCTCAGACACACATGTATTCACTCACACACAGGCTCCCACGCACACAAACATGCTCACATGCTCGCACACACACACACATGCTCTCTCTCTCTCTCTCTCTCTCTCTCTCTCTCTCTCTCTCTCCCACACATACCGACACACACACCGACACGACACACACACACACACACACACACACACACACACACGTGCACTCTGACACCAGGAGAGGCCCAGTGAGTGCGTGCCATGGTTGAAACGCCCCCCGAAGCACCCCATGATAATCCCTCTTTCCTTCCCCTTTCATCGAAGATGTGTGTATGAAGCTGAAACACAGTCTGTAGTCTGATCATTAATACCATCGTCAATTACACAGCCTATAGTCTGATTATTGATACTAGCATCAATAACACAGACTGTAGTCTGATCATTGATACCACCGTCAATAACACAGACTGTAGTCTGATCATTGATACCACCATCAATAACACAAACTGTAGTCTAATTATGGAAACCAGCATCAATTACAAAGGCTGTAGTCGGATCATTGATACCACCGTCAATAACACAGACTGCAGTCTGATTATTGATACAACCGTCAATCACACAGGCTGTAGTCGGATCATTGATACCACCGCCAATAACACAGACTGTAGTCTGATTATTAATACAACCTTTAATCACACAGGCTGTAGTCTGATCATTGATACCACCGTCAATAACACAGACTGTAGTCTGATTATTGATACCAGCGTCAATAACACAGACTGTAGTCTGATTATTAATACAACCGTCAATCACACAGGCTGTAGTCTGATCATTGATACCACCGTCACTAACCTAGTTTAGCACACACACTAACTCTCACTCTCTCTCAACCTCTCTCTTTCTCTGTCTCTCCCCCTCCTCTCAGTCTCTCTCTCTATCTTTGTCCATCTCCCACCATCTCTCTCCCCTACAAACTTTCCTCCTCTATTTCCCTCTCTCTCTCTCTCTCTCTCTCTCTCTCTCTCTCTCTCTTTCTCTCCCTCTAGCCTCCCCCTCTCCCCCACCCCGCTCCACATGACATCAAGTCAAACTAATCACTTGGGAGTCCTCAACGTCACTGAACTCCTTCTCTGGGTAAATCCTGTTATCTGGCTGTAAAGGGCGTACGATTTGGATTCCATGGAACCGCTGGTATTCACTCGCCTGCAAAAACATTAAAAAGAGAGAGATTAGACCGCCTGTCGATGGCAGAGGAGAAGGGGTGGGAGAGGAGAAGGGGGAGGAAAGAGGGGGAGTCTTCATTTTAGTTTTGGTTACATTTATGGAAGGCTTGGATTAACCCAGTACTAATTTTTCAGCACACAAGAACTCTCTTCCTTGTCTTCCACCTCTTTTCTCAGTCCCATTTCTCTCTCGCTCTCTTTACTTCTTCCTTCTTCTCTCTCACTCCTCTCTCTCTCTCTCGCTCTCCCTCTCTTTACCTCTTCCTCCTCCTCTCACACTCCTTTCTCTCTCCACCTCTTTACTCTTTACTTACACATCTGCCCTGTCCATGAGCAAGGCAAGGGCACTACAAACTGGAGTTGGTTTCTGGGCGTTATAAACTGAAGGCCCTGTTCCACCAGATTAGCTCTGAACTGGTTCCGTTCAGAGTTCCTCGAAGCGTGACGCTATCTAGCGTTTCCACCAGATGTTAGCTGAGATCCTTGTGATCAAGGACGCATCATCAATGGAGGGAATTGCACCATGCACCCGGTAACAAAACAGCAGTAGCACACTCTACAGGTCAAAGAAAACTTGCTCTTTTTTGGTTCCGGCTGGGAACCGACTTTTTAGGTTCTGAACCGATTTTTCCCTTGTGGGAATCCTCCTAATGGTTCACATTTAGGGGTGCAAACCAGAATGGAAAACCGCTGATCCTAGCAGGTTTAGATGGGATCAATTCAGAGTGTGAATTTCCCGTCACACTTCGTCACTCTCAGGAGTCTCTCCCTCAACGCAGGTGCAGGAAGGGATTGTGGGGGATGTGGTTTTTCCTCTTTCCCCAGGTCTTTGAGGCTAAATACTGTCATAGGGTTGAGAACCGAGGGTTGAGGAGGAACAGCCACGCACAAATGCATGCACACACACCACTAGATAATCCCCTCACGGGATTAATATCAAAGATTCAAGTGAATATGCCATACTGTGTGAGTGCGAGTGTGTCTATTTGTGGGTGTGGGGGGGTCTTTGTGTGCATGTGTCTATATGTGTGTCTGTGTATGTGTGTGTGTGTCTGTTTATTTGTGTGGGTGTGTGAGTGTGGGTGAGGGGGGGGGGATCTGTGTGCATATGTGTGCGTGCGTGCATGCGTGCGTGCGTTTGGAGAACTCTGGTGAATTCTGGGGTTAGGTACCTAGGTCGTTGCAGGTAGTCAGCGTGTTGTCTAGGTCTCTGTGGGGGTGGGCTGGGGTGGGGTGGGGTGGGGGTCATAGCCATAGCCAGTACGCCATAACAACTGACTGTACAGACGTCGGGCAACAACCCGCTTCGGCACTAGACCCGGCATTTAACATTCCACGCACCTGCGGAAAAGAGCAGGACGGCGGCGAATAGAAGACGAGGGGATACTGCCGAGCGTGTGTTCGGAGCGAAGGGCGGGCGGGGGGCGGGGGGGATGAGAGAGAGAGAAAGGCCTTAGAAAGCCGCCGCCGCCGCCGCCGCCGCCGCCGCCGCCGCCGCTCTCTGTGAGCTGGTGTTGATGGAGGTGAGGTGCAGCAGAGGAGGCGAGGCCAAGGTGAGATCCCGGGGTGTAAATCTACTCACCTGGTTCACAGCGGAAATTGAGACGGGTAGGACGCCCGCCGGAGCGCTAGACGTGAAAGAGATCGCGGAGGAACACACAAACGCCATATTCTCCCCATCTCTCGTCGTCTCACTTCTGCTTGCCATTTCCAATTATGAAGGTGTGACTATACGGTTCCCTCTGTCTTGTATCAGGAAGTTAACTATACCGAAGTACAACAATACAAATGAAATATTTGCATTGAAATGAGCAGTTGAAGTAATTAACACTTACAAATCTGTCCATGTCCCCCAACCCCCGGCCTTTGTTTCTGTATATACAGTCTTTGCCTCTGGCCTAATCGAATAAGAGCAGCACAGCTTCTGATTTTGCTGTGGTGTGTCGTCGCGTATTATTACAAGGGGGCAACCTCCAATACTGGGTTTATTAATAGATTTATTATATTTGTGTGGGCTGAATCCACCCCCCGTCCGCCTTACCAACAGTGCCCTCCAGTGGCGGCTAATCACATTGCACTCCAAGCCAGAATGTTACACGCGGCTGGCAGGGCTGTCATAGATTATGACAGTTTAATTAATCCTTCCTCTTCTCTCTGACCTGATTTGGCCGAGATTCGACCCTGGTGTACTCCGATGACAGGGCCAGTATCAGACACACTGGATCCACTTCGGCCCAAATCACGCGATAAAGTGGTAGTCAAACTTTAGTCAACGTTCATTTATCAGTTCTAATTGATCGGAATTGCTTTGCTCCACTGCGGCGAGGACACGTTAATATACACCGGGGGTTCGGTCAGTTGATCATAGGGAGAGGAGTGAGCTTTCTGTGAAAACCAGGCAGTTTTCAGTGATGAATATTATGTTATTTAGGCGATTACAATTTATTCTAATCAGACTCAATCATCTTTGGTTCTCAAAATTAATTCATCGTTTATTGTAATTAAGCTCTATACGAACCATTCAAAGCTGTGTTTTTGTCCCAAAGAGATGACGGCACAGTTATTTTACATCCACATTTAATCAATGTATTTTACCCCATAATAGGTGTAATTTATGCTGGACGCCTTTTTGAAATGGCCGATTTTGTCCCAATCCTCAAACATAATTTGTTGAAAATGTTTTGAAAATAGCTTTCATCAATAAATGTTAACTAAAAAATTAGCAGCCTACAGTTTGAGAAAGTTGTATTAATATATTTATATTCATTAAAAATAAGAAAACCAAACAATTCAATGTAAATAAAGAAGAAATCGGGTGGACTCAGTACTAGCCTAGCCTATTTGCTGCCGCTATTCCATTTTGCTGTGGGGGACAAGCGGCTAAATCGGTGGAGAGCATTCTTCTTTTAATCCGGCCAATTTTGTGTCCCGGCCAATCAGGATGAAGAGCAGTCCCGCAAGAACGCTGAAGAACACGGCGACGGGAGCCAATAGGAAGGAAGGTCCCAGCTCCACACTCAGGTGGAAGGCGGGGCAGACGGTCGCTCTCCGCCTACGTGCGTATTGTTCCAGAACGCAGAGCTCATGGTACCACGCCAGGAACATCAGCACCACCACCATCAGGCTCAGGCCTAGGAAAAACCGATTTGCGACGGGGTTATGGTTGTTGCTGATTGTGTGCGTAAATGTGTGCCGTATTGTGTTGTAGTTGTTGTCATTTAAAGTTAAAAGATAAAATAATAATAATAAAAAAAGGTCTGCAACATAAACTTTGTTATATATAAGTGACGTCGTCCCACTTTGTCGCGAAAAAGAAGAGGGTTATGGCGCATTTCTACCGGCGGGTGCGGGTCGGTTCGGTATGCAACGGTGCGGCACGGGTCGCGTTTCCACCGCCAAAAGTGGGCGTGATCCGGACTGAGCCGTACCCATCTCGCAGTACTCCTCCGTTGCGGTACCGAGATGGTACTGAGGGTACCAACAAGTTTGAGCTACACACGCCGTCCGGTGATTGGTCGACAGAATCGTCACTTCCGTGCGACAGGGGGATATTAGGCAAGTTTCAGATCAAGCATGCGTTGCGTTCATGGACCTATTGTGGTGCGTTCACATTGCTGGATATTATGGGGAAAACATTTTCGCGACATCGGAAAGTTCGCGTGAACGACACCTCATGACGCAGTTATGATTCTACTTCCGTTCGGCGACTCGGGCCAAATTTTGATAACAGAGTTTCCCAGTTGGTAACGTATGTTTCACTAGTGACGTGCATGAATAGGCGGAACATGAACGATTTACTCAATATAAAACAATCAACCATCATATCACATACTTTACTATTCATTGACATTGTAACGTCTGTTGGCATGACTTTGCTCAGTTTTAATCGTTGTGTACTGGTAAACCAGCTCTTGATAAGGGGAAGTGTTGCCTTCCATACAGTGCCGCAATGTATTTCTGGACAACGGCGAAAGCTTTGTTTAATTAGGAAAATGTCGCGCTAAAGTTTGACGTCCTTCTTGGACGTCCTACATTGTTGATCTTTGTTCATTGTGTCGCGTTCTTCTTTTTCCTTGGATTTATTAGCAGGCAAGACTGTGTCGGGCTGCTATGAGGTCACGATGTTAACGTAGCTGCCACGGTGGAAAAGCGAGCCGTAACTGAGCTAGGCTATACCCCACCTTCACTACTGGGCTGAGGCGTGCTGGGCCGAAGTGTACCCGCCGTTGGAAATGCGCCAATAGAAGCATTTTACAAGCGGAAGCTCCTCACCTCCGGAGAGCTGAAAAGCCCCACCAACTTTATGCAGCTTGTGATTGGACAGCGGGGCGGCAAAATTTTGATGAGTTTTCCAGTTGGTAACGTATGTTTTACTAGTGACGCGCATGAATATGGCGGAACATGAACGATTTACTCAATATAAAAGAATCAACCATCATATCACATACTTTACTATTCATTGACGTTGTAACGTCTGTTGGCATGACTTTGCTCAGTTTTAAACGTTGTGTACTGGTAAACCAGCATTTAACAAGCTGAAGCTCCTCACCTCCGGAGAGCTGAAAAGCCCCGCCAACTTTATACAGCTTGTGATTGGACAGCGGGGCAGCACAAAGGACCACCAGTCCACCAATAACGACAGAGACCACGCCCAACACCAGGAAGCTGCTCCAGAATGTCCTAAAGACTAATGACAGGAAGACAGCAAAACCAACATAAAAAATATGACATTATTTACCGTTTCTCAATCATAGGCTGTTATCGTATATTGTTTCGTTATATATTAGCTAAGCATGATGCCTTTAGCCAGAAAGCAGTACTCACCAATGACGGAGTCAGGTTCAGAGGGCTGAGGCGGGAAATCGCCTGTGTCCACTAGAGGGCGCCCAGGTGACTCGTAGACGGGGAACGGGAAGAGGAAGGCGCTCTCACACATCTTGATTGGCGACTGACTCCCTTATAAAACATAATAAAAACTATGTATGTATAAATAAATATGAAAAAAATAACAAAACAAACCAAAAAACCTTTCATATATTTATATTTATATATATATATATATATATATGTGTGTGTATATATATATATAAATTGGGACCATATATGTATATGTGACTCTCACCGGTCCAGATGTCCCACAGAGAGAATGTTTGGGAGCGGGTCTGAAAGGAGCAGCGACTGAACAGACCCTCATGGAAGAACGTGACACTGTCCATCGCCTATTATAAAAAATACACTAAATACACTTTATATATGTTGTGACATCATTAAAATACAGAGTAGGAAAAAATCGAACTGTCGTATATATTGAACCCCTAACTATAGTGCCTTGCTCGATCTACTGAGTTGCACAGGGAATCAAACCCCTAAGCCTGGCAGTTTTAGTGCCTTGCTCTACCTACCGAACTACAAAGGGAATATAACCCATATTCCTGCAGCGTTAGTCCCTTGCCCTACCAACTACAGGGAATAGAACCCTCAACGCTGACAGGGTTACTGCCTTGCTCTACGCATAGGCACTAACACCTGGCAGTGTTAGTGCCTATGGCAGTTTTAGTGCAGTGTTAGTGCCTTGCTCGACACCGGGAATAGAACCCTCAACCCTGGCAGTGTGAGTTAAAGTGATCATAAGTGCCTTACTCTACAAAGGGAATAGAACCCCCAACCCTTGCAGTCGTAGCGCTTTGCTCTACTCCACACACCACCACACTTATACCTGGCTTTTGTTGGCCCCGTGACCCAGGTCATCCTGGCGTAACCGTGGCGACCGTGTGCCCTGGGCGCTGTCGCCGGAGCTGCAGGACTGCCAGGCCAGCAGCCAGTAGTCGCTCCCCCCGCACGCCAGCACAGCCAGCACGCTGACCGCCTGGAAGAAGGCAGCGAGGAAGAGGAGCATCTTCGTCCGGTCCACCGCCAAGCCTGATCTCCTGTCGGTCATCTCCGCTCTCTTCTCCCCCGCCCCAACCCCCTCCAATGCGGCAGAGAACTATCCGAATGTTATCATACTACTGCTAAATACTACCACTACGTTAAATAGAGGAAGCCTTAAGGGTTTGACCTCCCCACCCTCGTTTAGTTGGTTTTCCTTTTTGTATTTGGTCTCGTGCTGGAGCTGGTTACGTTTGAGGATGCTTGAAATACTTTAAATCAATCAATAAATTGTTGACCTAAACATGATCGTTCCTCCTCCGGTCTGTTCTTGGTTGTCACGGTATATGTGTCTTTTTGTATGTGTGTGTGTGTGTGGGTTGGGCCAGTAGATCGGGTTGTAGGTAAAAATAGGCGTCTATGTTAAGAAAACACGCCGACACCGGTATACTGTGACTGTGCAAACTCTTCCAAACACAGCTACTCACTTACGTGTGTATGACCCGTTTGTATATTATCAGACACTTAATATAGCGAATTGAAAGACGAAGCACAGCACATCAAACCATTGTTAATCTTTTAAAATGGTTTTAACACTGATGCTATTGTCATCCATAATTCAATACCTTACAGTGTTTAGTGTTAGAAATATAACCCCTAACCCTGAAGTATTAGTGCCTTGCTCTACAGGGAATATAACCCCCTACCCTGTCAGTGTAAGTGCCTTGCTCTACCTACTTATCTATACAGGGAATATAACCCCTAACCCTGGCAGTATAGGTGCCTTGCTCTACCTACCGAGCTAAACAGGGAATGCAGACGGATAGGAGTAATACGCGACATACTGGTAGAAAGATTGGTGATTTTATTTGATTGGAATGCCAGCATTGAGAACCAAGTTTGATACAGTACACGGTCGGCATTGCAGCCCGGAGTCAGGCAACAGTGACGGTCATACAAACAGTCGTTCAAGAGTGTGTGTGGGTCTGTGTCTGTGAGACAGACGACGCATCACAGGTAGAGCGGGGGGGGGGGGGGGGGGGGGGGGGGGGGTGGAGGTGGTGGGCAGGGTGGAGGTGGTGGGTAGAGGAGGATGAAGTTGTGGTGTTTTTGTCTGTGTGTGTGTACATGAAGATGTGTCACTTGTCCGAGTAGACGAAAAAAACACAGTTGCTTCCCAAATCGCTCTGACCGAACCCCATTTGATCCATGTTCCGCCTAACGCAATGTGAGACATAGGATGAAACGAGACAGAAATCAACATTTATAAAGCAGACATGGACCACCAGCCAGTTCTGAAAACGGTAAACCGGACCCACGATAGATCGCCCTGAAGTTACACAAGGAAATCTTTGAATCCCACCCAAATCCAACAAAACATCAAGCCACACCCCCTTGCTTTTGATTCATCAGGGCATTGAAAAACAATAAAAAAGTCAAAAGTGTTGTAATATCTTGTTTTATATTATATATAGAAGCATATACCGCTTGAGATATACACTTCTATTTGGTTCATATTCAAACCCTGTCAGTATATTAAAGTTCCATAATCAGGCACATAGAAATTATTTATTACATGTATCGTCTACTACTCTATTAGTTCAGGCACATGACGACAAGCCCCGGGCTTGCCGTCCATTTATGATTATAATTTTTTTAACATTTTAATTTTTTAGTTTTAAACGGTTGAGTTTTATTGGTCTGCCGTTACTCCGGTCGGAATCTTTCGGGGGGGGGGGTTCCGGAATGTCTGGCTTAACAACCGTGCTCCTTCCACTTCCTGGTCCTCGGGCGGCCTATGACATCACTCCGAACACGGGGTTATGGCGGCAAATGCTGGGCCCGATCTCCTCGTAGTCCTTCTTGGTGTGGCACACTTGGTAAAACTCCGGCTGCGCGAGAGAGAAAAAAAAATGGATTACACCACCTGGCACGAGTCCATGAAGTTTGTAACGCGAGGAAATGTTCCCCCGTTGACATTGTATCGGACGCGATAACGTAGGGCTGAGCAATTAATCCAATTTTGATCGTGATTTCGATGTTTGGGTCAACGGTTTTATTTGATTTTATTATTATCATTTTTTGGGTATATTTGTTTTATTCATTCAATATTTTATAGAAATTGGAACAGATGGATACAAATTTGTACATCATTTTCGATACAAACATTTTGTTAAAGTTTTTAAGGAGATTACAGTCACAAAGTGTTTTGTTGGAGAGAAATGCTGAATAAATGCATCATGTTTTCAAAAATAATCGTTTGAATAATCTGGATTTCAATATAGACCTAAATAACACAATGACGATTTTTTTCCATAACCGAGCAGCTCTACGATAACGTAACGACCAACTGCTGGCATCGCTCGACGCGGTGTGTCAAAAAAAATCGGGCAGGAATAAACTTGAACTTGAACCGAATAGAAACGCTTTGCGGTGTGCGTTCAGCCATTTTCCTTCAATCGATCGTAAAACGGAAAAAGAGAGGGTTAGTGTGACGCTAGCGGTGATACTCACGGTAGAAGCGAGCATGGAGCCGCCGAACCACACGGCGTATCTCTGCATGTGATGAGTGACCACCTGCACGTCGATTGGCTTGGGCTGCAGAAACAACAAGCTCGTTCACTTCCATGCATTCTGTAATATTCTCAGTTCGAGCCTGCCCTGATTAGCACTGGCCTTACATTAACTTGGCATTAGCCTAGCCTCTCTGTAGCCTAGCAATTGATGTAAGCATTAGCCTTGCCTTGTTCTACCCTGCTACTGATGAGCAATAGACTGGTGTCGTAAAAGCATTCCCCTAGTACTATCTTAGCAGTGATTAGCACTAGCCTAGCCATTTCATTAGAGAAATTAGGATTGAAAAAAATAAAATAAAAATCACAGGTAGCAGAACATTTTACAAGGAGAAAATTTCCCTGGATTTCCCTCAAGCGCTATTTCAGCCGCTGTCCCAATATATGGTTAGCTAAGAGAAGAGACGCTGCTCTGAGCAGCTAGCTCAGAGCCGTCTGAAGCTGAAGCGGGGTCATCCCTATGTTCCCCGGGTGCAAAGGGTTAGGGTTAGGTTTAGGGTTAGGGTGAGGGTTAATCCTAAACCTAACCTTAACCATAACCAATCGGAGGAGAGACATTCTAACCAATCACAGGCGAATCAGAGGCGAAAAAGGCGGTACTTGCCCCTACCATCCTACGAAAAAAATATTTGCTCACAGGGTCCTATGTTCCCCGGTCACATACAAAGCGGGGAACATAGGACCCGGGGAACATAGATACGCTCCCTCTGAAGCTAGTCTGAAGCTAGTCTAAAGCTTGCTGCTCCCCTGTGTCCGTGCGTCACCTTAATCTTTCCCCCGCTCAGCTCCTCGCTGATCTTGAGGCGCCCGTCCACGGTTCTCTTCAGGTCCCGCTGGAGACGTCGGCCAAAGTCCCGGAACATGGTGGATCCCCCGGACAGAACCACGTTCTGCACGGGGAAGAGGGGAGGAGGACGGGGAAGAGGGGCGGACAACCTTTACTGCTAATGATGTAATCTAGGTGCGCCTTAAGCATCGGTAAATGGCGGCGAAATCCCCTGCAATCTATTGACTTGCAATGTTTTTTTTTTTGCATGGGGGGGGGGGGGGTTATACAGACCACACCTGTTCAATCCTGTAAATGAATTATATTAGCAGACTTTGAGATTAATATATATGTTTGTGTTGCAATTTCCATTACAATATTACTTTTTAACATTTTGCCAACAAGATATTAGAGAGGGTAGTGGATACATGTTTTTGTTATGTATTATGATAATCCTCAAACGTTATTTACGTTTACAGTTAAATTCATTGACAAAGTACCTAAATAAAAGATCAGAAAAGAAAGTTTGGGTTTTCCCCGCTGACCTTGTAGAGTGGGCGGCGGACATCAATGGGACAGTTCTGGATGACCTCATCAACCACCTCCGAGATAGGCTGGGTGAAGTCGGGGTTCGCAAACTGTGAAGGAAAGGAGTCGGTTAGCTTTGTGTCTACATTTTCAGGTTATTCGGTTAGGCTAGTTTTAGGAATTGTGCTTCAAAACAGCGGAATTCCCTTGGGTTTATTCTGCTCAAATTAGCATTTGTTTCACCAACGTGGCCAGTAGCATACAACCATGGCTTCAATAGACTGGTACTGTTTAATTGTACATGTTGAATAAACAAAAATAAAAACCAGCACTAGAATAGAGATTATGTGCCTAGATATACTTAAAAACAAAATTGGAAATTGCCGTGGTCGAACAGACAAAATGAAAGGTTTGCGACCAAATCGAAGCGGTGCATGGGTCTTAGATCTCCGCAGCCCCATAATGCACCACTAACTGCTTTTGGAAAACAATAACCATGCATACGATTTTGCCTCACATCATGAATCAAACAGCCCCCATATCAGAGTACAATTCGGAAAAATAACCCTGATGTTCGACCAGCCTAATGCGAAAACTCAAATCCGATCAATTTCACACGTTTATCCAGGGGTCTTTGCGGAGCCCCATCGGAAGTTGGCGAACTTGCGTACTTCGGGGTGGAAGAAGATCTCGGGCCCCAGGAAGCGCTCGTAGCCCACGTCGATGGTGAACTCCTTCTTGCTGACGGCGTTGACGCCCGTGTACTGCTTGATCCACTTGGAGCCGTCCGTGTCGTACTTGTTGAACTCCTTCACCAGGTCGGGACACACGTAGCTGTAGCGCTCCTGAGGACGCAGAGGGAGAGAAAATAATCAGCGTCACGTCTCACAGAATTATGCTGTAATCCATTTGGATGGTACGCCGGTGTGTTCATGTCGTAAGTTGCAAATCTCCCAGCTTTCTTGCACAATTTCACTGAGGCCCTCCCCCTTTTGATCGGCCCCGCTCGCTATTCTGAAAGTAGAGTGAGTTCAGTGAGGCCGACCCCTACTACTCGTCAACAAAAAAGGCTGCACCAGTAAAGAGATTTATTTTCTTTGCATCACGTTGGTAATTTTAATGTAGATTTTAAATGCTTTCACACACTTGTTTACATTGCTACTTTATGCCAGTCACCAATTTATGCATTGCACAATCTTGCTGTGCGTGCAATACAATGAAAAGTTTTGGTGTATGTTTTCGAGATGGTTTGCTAAAGAGGTTAATGTAGCTAACAATAACAATGACTAGCCAATGAGAAACAGGTAAGCTACTCCAACCAAAAGGGGACGTGCCTTCGCAAATGCCGCAAAAAGCTGGGAGATTTACAACTTACGACTTGCACGTACCGGCGTACCATACAAATGGATAACACCATTTGCTTCCATTGCTTGTATTTTCCAAAGCTCTCATGATTTTAAGTTATTTTCAAAGTTAGAAAGTTACATTTAGGACTTGAGGAGGAGGGGACGAAGAGGAGTATGAAGACAAGGGAAAGGACGAGGAAGATGATGATGAGGGGAAGAGCATGCTCTTCATGGGAAGCGCATGAAGAGGATGTTGTGAAAGAGGAGGAAGAGGATGTTGGGAAAGAAGACGTGGAGCATGAAGAGGATGTTGGGGAAGAGGATGTGGACGAAGAGGATGAAGATCATAAAGACGATGTTGGGGAAGAGGTTGAAGAGGATGTTCGGGAGGAGGAAGAGGAGGAGCAGCTGACCTTGATTGCCTTGGCGGTCTCTAGGGACTGCTCCGGGGGGATTCCCACCTCCCGGTCCCTCAGTAGCTGCTGGGTGAAGTAGGTGATGTCGCGGCCAGCGATGGGGATGTGCTTTATACAGCTGCCAATCACGTAGCCCTCGGCCTATTGGAGGAGAGGGCGGGATCATGGGTCACTCCGCAGTCACTTCAGTGTTGAGCGCAAATAATATCATGTGCCTCCCTACCAGGTCGGCTAAAGTTAGCAAAAGACATGGATTGTTTTTTTTAACAACATGTCACCTTAGTGTCGCTGTGAGATAATTTAAGAGGGGAATACTTCATCAAGATACAAAACATTTTCTATATTAAAGTATTTATTGGCTTAGTATTAAAGTCCTGTTATGGCGCCCTTGAAGGCTAGGCTAGCCTAGGCTACGCTACGCTAATGTGCCTTACCACAGGGATGACATGGGTGACTCCATCTCCACTGTCAATCACAGTCCCGGTGAGCGTCCTCTCCCCGACCTGCCTGGAAGTCCAGGAAGCAGCCAGTGCCAGAACAGCCTTAACAACGCGTTACACACAGGAGTTAGCCAGAGCCTGGACAGCCTAAACAACGTGTTTCGCACAGGAATTAGCCCACGGCAGAACAGCCTAAACAATGTGTTACACACAGGAATTACCCGGCGCCAGAACAACATAATAGGTTACACCCAGAAATTAGCCAGCACCAGTTGAGGATGAACAACATAGAACGCGTTTCAACCAAGAGATTAGCCAGTGTCGCCACTGCTTCATAACATGTCTTCATTTATCCCTCTCCAGAGGAGGATGGGAGCCTGACCTGCACAGCGATGTAGAGGCCCGGCACGTTGAAGGACTCAAACATGATCTCTGCCGTGTACTCCCTGTTCTCTGGAGTGTTCAGAGGAGGCTCTGTCTGGGGTAGGAGGGAGGAAAGCGGAGAGAGAGAGCGAGAAAGAGAGAAAGAAATATTTGACAATATTCCTTCAGATTGTTGTAATGTTAATATTGTGTATCTTACATTGCATTGTATTTTGTATCTATATTATATTATTTGTTGTTTGACTTTTTGCGCAGTGGCAATGTAAATGTAGGTCTTCAATATCAATCAGGCCTTTAAATGAAGAGACGGAGCAGGAGAGAGAGAGGAGAGAAGTCCTAATATGGGCTTTGGTTTACCAGGAGGAAGTAGTGGTCTTCAGGCTCCGCCCGCAGATACTTGAAGATGACCTGCTCCATGTAGCGCTCCATCAGGTCCCAGTCCTCCACGATTCCGTGCCGGATTGGCCACTGGGGGAAACATGGGTCAAACATCCAGACTCATCGTCTCTCTCTCTCTCTCTCTCTCTCTCTCTCTCTCTCTCTCTCTCTCTCTCTCTCTCTCTCTCTCTCTCTCTCTCTCTCTCTCTCTCTCTCTCTCTCTCTCTCTCTCTCTCTCTCTCTCTCTCTCTCTCTGGAAGGAGGAAGTGGAGAATGTGTTGAGAAGAGCTCCTTCCCTTACCTTCGTGGAGTATGAAGGTTTCTCTATGGCCTCGTCGCCGATGAAGAAGTCCAGGTCGTCCACACCCTTCATCATCCTCCGCTGGGCCTGGTCCCCCACTTTAGCAGACTCTTTGATGGCGATACCTAAAGAGCAGGCCGAGTATGACTAACCGTGGCAACATTTATCTACTTATTGTACCATGATTATAGTAGGTCTCACCACTGTCTGAGGGACCGAGCCAAGACAGCCATGCGTGAGGTTACAAGACAGATAAAAACAAAAGATACAACACGGCATACGAATAGCACAAGTTTGAGTTAAAACAGCTGTCCAGATGTCCAATAGTTTGCGATTCCCCCTGTTGTACTATGGATATTAATTAAGAGTGAGCTAGAGTGGCTGAAGCCTCTTGTCCATGACCCATCTCTTCACAACAAGTGCACAGCAGCTGCGTTCTAGCTGCTGTGCACTTGTTGTGAAACTTGAGACATGTGGTTAAATGTAGAAAGCTGTACTGCAATGTTACCGTTACCGCCCTATGAACATCCTTACTGTACCGACAGCGATATATTGTTTCATAAATGTACTACTTATTGTAAGTCGCTTTGGATAAAAGCGTCTGCTAAATGCCCTAAATGTAAATGTACCGTCAACAGCTACTAAAAGGTATAACGGCTCGTAAAAGTGCCTACGCTTGGATTTCCAATTCCTATAAGGTATTCTTTACTCAAGCCAGTTGCTTTCATAACTTGTAAGCAGCGGCCCAAACTTTGATTGAAGGCTTTCGATACTTCTCAGCTTCACCTGTTTGTCACTTTGGATACAACTACAGCTTCTGCTGCCAATTACTAACAAATGCCAATTTTAATATCGTTTTTCTTTCACTTGCCGAAAGGCTGAAGGAGCAGACGTATCATCCAAACACAGTTTCCACTGTACTCACATGACGGTATGATGAACTGGGGTTCCGTGTTTCCTGCATAGCCGATCTTTGTGTATCTGCAGGAGGATCAGGCAAACAAGGGATGGTTTAAACGTCGTGCAACCGGTCTAGGATCAAGTCACTGGATCCAGTGGATCAAGTAGGTGTGAACTCCCAGCAGCAGGACGGAAACCTCCCCGTACAGGAAGCAGCAGATTGCACTTAGAAAATGTTGACCAAGCAAAACACGCAATCATCTAGTTTACGCATTTTCTCGGATCACTATATGACACACACACACACACACACACACACACACACACACACACACACACACACACACACACACACACACACACACAAAGGCATAAATGTATTTTATACACAGAAATACACAGCCGCTCACCCCGTGCCACAGTCCACAACACACGCCGGTAACCGACCAGCCATGTTTAACTTTCGCTGACCTCACTACACACAGATTTACCGGTTGTCCGGTATCAGCAGAAATGCTGAACCTGAACTCGGCCTGAAGTGCACAATATCAAACAATAAGGGCAAAACTCGGGCGATTCGGGAGCTGGGTGGAGGACTGCTTCCGGGTTTCGTCACGTGGGGCGACGCGTGTCAGAGCGCAAACAGCGCCACCGAGCAGTGTTGCCAGATTTGACCCGATTTCCCGCCCAATCTGGCAACATTCGCTCCAGCTATTCCGGTACCGGTATGCATACATTGTTAGGTGAGTGCTGCATGCAGCGTTCAACTATTGCTCGTCATAAGTTTCTTTCTTTCTTTCTTTCTTTCTTTCTTTCTTTCTTTCTTTCTTTCTTTCTTTCTTTCTTTGGGACCTATCTCCTTCCTCAATTTTTCACCTAGAGACTCCATTCAAATTTTAAAATATTCTGAATAGCTTGGAATCGCGCGCTTCTTTTCAGATTTTTTAATATTTTAAATATTTTATACTTTTTAAGATATTCTACTTTTAAAATATTATCTTTTTTTTAACATGGGAGTCAATGGGAGACCTCTGGTACTTCAACTGTTTAAGACGTAACTAAATCATTTTCATTTACCTTAGTTCAAACCATTGAACAAAACTACACACTTGTATCTTCAATAATATCTAAACGGAATATCGATATCATTTAAACTTTATTCAGAATCACAGTAACCTCATATTCTACAGTTGGTCCCATTGAAGCCGTCTGCCAATTCTGACACTTAAATTACTTAAGAAATCGTAACTTTATTCAGAATAATAATAAGTTTTAGTTTCATACCGGCTTCGTTTTCAGTTGGTCTCATTGATTTACGTTGACGCTGGAGCGTGAGGACGTTCAGCAGCGTTGCCAGATTGGGCGTTGTTTCCTGCTGGATTGGGCTACTTTTGGACGACGTGCAGGCAGTGTTGCCAGGTTGGGCGGTTTTTCTCGCTCTATTGGGCTACTTTTAATCACACACCGGCTCGCTATTCTCTTGAACACACACACACACACACATACACACACACACACACACACGCACACGCACACGCACACACACACACACCAGCAGTGCAGAGCAATACATTTGACCTTTTACATTTCTGCATTTTTAGCAATGCTTGTCAAATAAAGTGTCATTTTATTTGTTTCCAACCATTTACTTTTTCAAAAAAAAGTAAATGGTTGTGTGCTTTGTTAAAAAATATTTTCAACCTCACTTTGTACTACAGCACTCACCGCATTTTCTGCAGGAAATGCATTTTCTAGTTATTATTATTATTATTATTATTATTATTATTATTATATAATATTACGTCTGATGAATATGCAGACAGAACATTATGAAATCAAATTTACATGCAGAGCTGCGTGTAAGGTTTTTGTCCCCATGCTGATGGTTTACTTGCCCTTTCTTACCTTTATAAAGAACGACCAGGAGAAAACTGGTCGGTAGTCGTGTCGCCATAGCTTTTTATTTAATTGGGTATTCACAGAGTATCCGTAGATACCTATTGTGTTGGGTTTTATTTATTTTTGTACTGGACACACTTGGCAACTTATGTAGACCATCAGGGAGAAGGTGAAACACATATCAACCGTGTGATGGGGTTATTCATTCATTCGTATCTCTGTCCACGGCTCTCGCGCCAACAGCGTCGGGGTCTATCCCTCTCCTCGCGCCGTCCAGGCAGTCAGTGGGCGTGGCTTATGGGGAGGAGGGCTCCGCACGAGCGGGAGCGTCAACGTCACAACGTCACAACGTCACGTTACTACAGCTGAACTCACCCAGTCAGTTGTAGGCTGCAACATCTATTTTAGATTCACACATCTAAATGTGGTGACCTTTGACATGTGGACACACGTAGTGTGTAATGTACGACAATAATGAACACAATCCTAGATGAGCTATAGAGGAGAGCCAGGGGCGTAGCCAGGACATTATTTCTGGGGGGGCCAGCTCCGGTCAGTCTTTTATTTGGGGTGGCACAGTGCCACCCAAATAAATAGTGGAAGCATATCAGTTAAATATTTCGGGCCTAAACCATGTAGGGATTTATAGGTCAGTACCCTCTCAGTAGTCATTTTCCTATAGGTAGCATTGCTATGCTTCCTTTAAATTGTAATTTTAGATTGTTAAAATAGTTGACTTTGTACAATTATTTATGAAGTTATTTATTAGCAGAGTTGTGGACTCGAGTCACATGACTTGGACTCGAGTCAGACTCGAGTCATAAATTTGATGACTTTAGACTCGACTTGACAAAATCTTAAAAGACTTGCAACTCGACTTGGACTTTAACATCAGTGACTCGTGATTTCACTTGGACTTGACCCTTTTGACTTGAAAAGACTTGCTACTTTCCTCGAACCCAAAGATTAAAAAGTATGTTCACACGACACTGATGACTCTTTCTCCCTTTGCACCTGTGTACATCTGTGTGCGTGATTCACGCAGCGTTAAGTGTGTATGGCAAGACATCCAATCAAATTAGATCCACGTTGTTTCGACCTGACAGCATCCAACCAATCAAAGTACGAGACAAACAATAAAGAGGAACAAACTAAACGCGCGCAACAGTAGGCAAAAATGATACCAAAGGTAGTTTTCTTTCAATATTCGCTCGGTATCTCACTATGGGACACGCCCCTCGCGCTTGTCCCCCAGAAGCAATTTTACATTACGCCAGTCGTGACTGGCCAACAGATGTGACGTCTGCCTGCAGGGGAGGGACTCCCTCCTACTACATAAGTCCCGTCGTCACGTCATCTCTTCAGTCTTTAACCTCTTCTCGCTCCTAGAAGCACCTCTCGGACAGAAGTTGTGGACGGCTTAGCATACTGTTCCCAGAGCGAGCTAACCCCTCGGTCACCGAACGCTAGCCTACATCGCTGCAACTGACCTCTGTGAGGCAAAACAAAGCTAGACTGTCACCAAACAGTAGCTGCTACTATCCGTACTAGCTGCTAGTACCCACACTAGCTGCAATCCACGTGCCCAAGCTGACCTGTCACCAAACAGCGGCTGGGCATAAGCGGAAAGCGGAGACCATGCAGTTCGAGGTTGAACCTACCCTAACCGAGGGCTCGGGGAAGCCTCCGACAAAGTCCTGCGTGCGCGGGAACAAGATGTCGGGAGCGGATAGCCACACCGCCTGCATTCGCTGCCTTGGGCTGGAACATGCCAAGGCTGCCCTTGAATTCCCGGCCACCTGCGAGCATTGCGCGCGGTTTACTAATAAAACCCGCAAACGCCGGCTGAATAAGCAGGCGAAGCTCTTCGCAGAAGATCCGGTAATGGGGGTAACCGACCCACCACTACCGGAGCTAGCGGGAGGTTCCCTGGGGCTCGCCGCCCCCATGGGCGCCAGCTGGGGATCGGAGGTGGACCTCACCGAAGCTTCCCACCCGCTGGAGTTGACTCAACCTGACGCTATCGAGGCTAGCCTGCTGGCAGGGCCTGACGAGGCCGAGGGCGGTTACTCCGAGTCGGGGGAGGAATCTATTAGCCTCGGCTCTGACGAGGATGATGATTCTTTTTCCCCCCGCACCGCGTCGCCTATGGTGGTCGGCGGCGCGTGCACCAGCTCCCTGAACCCGGCCGTCAGCATGGACCTCCACGAGGCCTGCAAGAGGGCGGCTGCGAGGCTGAACATCGAGTGGCCTGAGCCCCCGGTGGAGACCGCCACATCTCGCTACGAGGGCAAGCGACTCCCAAAGGCGAAGGCCTCGACCAGCCTGCTACTTCCGGCCTTTCCCGAGTGCCTGGATGAAGCGACTCGGTCTTGGAGCAAGCCTCTCTCAGCCAAGATCCCTGTCCAGGGTGGCTCAGGGTTGGATTGGGCCGGTATGGAGGAAAAGGGGTTCTCCCACCTGCCTCCGGTTGAACCACTGCTGGCGTCACACCTCCACCCCACGCAGAAGTCCGCCATGACTTCGGCGAGCCCTACACTGCCGTTCAGAGCCGACTCCTTCCAGTCGTCAATGACCGAGAAGGGCTACAAGGCGATGGCCACGACGGTGAGGGCCCTCAACGCATCGTCGTTGCTGCTGGCCTACCAGGCTGAGCTGGAGGTCGACATGTCATCGTCACCAACCCCAGCCCTCTGGGATGAATTGTGCGTGGTGACGGACCTGTGCCTACGCCTTCACAGGAGCGCTGTCCAAGCGTCCGGAAGGGCCATGGCGCTGATGGTCGCGCAGGAGAGAGCAAGGTGGCTGAACCTGTCCAGTCTCTCTCAGCGGGAAAAAACCCAACTCCTCGACGTGCCTGTGGACCCGAAGGGCCTGTTTGGCCCAGCGTATGACGTCATGCTAAAACGCTGGGAGGAGAAAAAGAGGGAGGGTGAGGCGCTGCGTCTGTGTCTTCCCAGAAGAGCGCCTTTCCCCGCCAACGCACCCGGCCAGGTGTTCACCCAGCCCCGCGCTCCTCCGCCGGCTTACCGCATCCAGAAGCGTCAGCCCCACTCAACCCACGGTGCCGGCCGGGGCCAGAACAAGCCGCCGGAGCACAGTGGCGCGTGGGCGAGGAAACCACCCGCGCCCGGGGCGGCGCCAGGTGGCCGTGCGGCCCCTTCGGCTACTCAGGGAGCCGTGAAGAAACGGCGCGCTACCTGAGGCGCTGTGGCCAGGGGGGTATGGCGGGCCCGGCCAGACGCCGTCGCCTGCCCCCCTAGATGTTCTGTTCCAAACCCGGTTCCAGAAAGGGTTACAGAGGGCGTGTTCCAAGCCCTGCAAAAGGCGTGCAGAAGGCCGTTCAGCCTTCACAGTTCACGGCGCGAAGGAGAGAAGGGTCGGACCTGCAGAGAGCTCGGTGGAGCGGCAGCAGTGTCTCGCAGACGCATGCGTATGTATAAGCACACGCCAGTGCCCAACATCACACATGTGTCCCCCTTCCCCAAATCATTGTTCATTGAAAATGTTCTGTGCCAGCGCGCATCCAGGCTCCGAGCCGAGGGCGCAGCTGATTGTAAAAACAGAAAAAATGAAAAAAATGATAAACATAAAAAAGGAACAGAATGTAATAAAACGGTGCCTGGTGGGCACAAGCGCCGGTGCGCAGCCCACCATGCCCGTTCTGCCCGGCACGACAGCGGGACCAGCGACGCTGGGGCCGCTGTCTGGTCGGGCTCAACAGTGGCGTGCATGTGGTGCGTCAGATTGGGTTATAAAAACTGTAACCACCGGCTACAGGCTCCAATTTGCGTCCACTCCTCCCTGTTTCAACGGGATACTGCAGTCGCAGGCCCGTGGAGAGAAAGCTCGTGTTTTACAGGAGGAAATCACCTCTCTAAAAAACAAACGGGCTATTCAGATCGTGCCACCGGAGAAAAACCAAAGCGGTTTTTACTCGAGGTACTTTCTAGTCCCAAAGAAGGGAGGGGACCTCCGGCCGATATTAGATTTACGCGCTCTCAACAGATACATGAGACAGTACAGTTTCAGGATGCTGACACACGCCACTCTCATACGCATTGTGCGCCCGGGAGGCTGGTTCACGAGCATAGATCTGAGGGACGCTTATTTCCATATCCCCATTTATCCTCCTCACAGGAAATATCTCAGGTTCGCCTTCCAGGGCGTAACATACGAGTATTTGGTTCTCCCGTTCGGCCTTTCGTTAAGTCCACGGGTGTTTGTGAAGTGCACGGAGGCTGCTATCGCGCCCCTCCGGTTGAAGGGAATGCGTTTAGCAACGTACATAGACGACTGGCTTCTAGCCACACAGTCATCCCAGGAGGCTCAGGCGCAAACCAGCGTGCTCATATCGCACCTAATGTCCCTGGGTTTCACAATAAACGTGAAAAAGAGTGTTTTGGTCCCCACTCAAAGCATAACGTTCATAGGCCTGTGCCTCAATTCAGTGACGTTCAAAGCACGTCTATCCGCGGAGAGAGTGGAAGCCTTTCAGGCTTGTCTGGCGCTTTTTTGCAGGGGGACGATGTTGAAGTTCAGAACGTGCCTCAGACTTTTGGGTCTGATGGCGTCGGCGCTGGTAGTAGTCCCACTTGGCCGCCTCCATATGAGGCCGGTCCAGCGATGGGTTGCATCACTCGGATTGAACCCAACGTGCCATGGCCATCGCCGAGTTTTGATCTCCATGGCGTGCGTCTTGGCGCTGCGCCCTTGGGGACGCTCGTCCTTTCTGACTACAGGCGTTACCATGGGAACTATCCTGGCAAGGAAGGTCCTTTCGACGGATGCCTCCCGGGCGGGCTGGGGAGCTGTCTACGAGGGCAGAACAGTGAATGGCACGTGGAGCTCACATATGCAGTTTGTTCACATAAACTGCCTGGAGCTTCAGGCGGTGTCACTGGCGCTGAAACATTTTCTTCCCTTTCTGAGAGGGCAACATGTTCTAGTCAGGACGGACAACACCACGGTGGTGGCGTATATAAACCGTCAGGGGGGGCTACGCTCCCCTCAAATGCACACGTTGGCACACAGACTGACCATGTGGGGCCACGCCCACCTGTCGTCGCTGAGAGCAACGCACGTACCGGGCGCGCGGAACTGGGGAGCAGATTTGATGTCCAGGGGCGACCCTCGCTACAAGGACTGGAAACTCCACAACGTGGTCGTGAACCAGATATGGGAGAGATACGGTCGAGCAGAGGTCGATCTCTTTGCATCAGAGGAGAACACTCAGTGCCCTCTGTTCTATTCCCTGACCGGTCGGAGCGCCCCGATGGGGCTGGATGCTTTGGCATACGAGTGGCCACGCGTCCTCCTGTACGCTTTTCCCCCATTAGAACTGATCATTCCTACTCTCGCCAGAGTGCGATAGAAGGGTCATGCGCTGATCCTTATAGCCCCCCATTGGCCGGGAAAATATTGGTTGGCGGAAATAGTCCAGTTGCTGTGCAGCCAGCCTTGGCCTCTGCCTTTACGCAGGGATCTCCTGACGCAAGCGCATGGGGAAATAATCCATCCTCATCCGGAACGCATGGCTCTGTGGGCCTGGCCCGTGAAAGGATGAACCTAACGACGGATGGACTCCCTTGGAATGTCATTACGACTATCCAGGGCGCCAGGGCTTCCTCTACGCGTTACGCATATGACGGAAAATGGCGTGCGTTCGAGGAGTGGTGCGCGAAAGCTGGGGAAATAGCTTTCCAGAGTCCCGTGCCTGTTATTCTGACATTTCTACAGGACTTGCTGGATAAAGGCAGGGCTTTCTCCACGGTCAAAGTGTACTTAGCCGCAATATCGGCTTGTCACATAGGTTTTGGGGACAGAACGGCAGGTCAGCACCCGATCGTTTGCCGGTTTATGAAAGGTGCCGCGGAGCTTGGCTGCTCCGTGGGATTTATCTACGGTGCTTGATGCACTGTCACGCCCACCGTTTGAGCCCTTACAACAGGTAGAGCTTAAGACGCTCTCATTTAAAACGGCTTTGTTGCTCGCGTTGGCCTCGGCTAAGCGCACGAGTGAAATCCATGCGCTGTCGGTTAGTCCGACATGTATGCAGTTTTTGAGGGGGAACTCAAAGGTTCTATTAAAGCCGAATCCTGCGTTTGTTCCCAAGGTCTTTGACTCGGCGGTGTCATACCGCCCTATTGAGCTGTTGGCTTTCCATTCTCCTCCTTTCTCCTCCCAGGAGCAGGAGCGGCTGAATGCGCTCTGCCCGGTGCGGGCTTTACGCGTCTATGTTGATAGGACGGCTGGATTCAGGAAATCGGAGCAGCTGTTTGTATCATGTGCTACGTCACACCTGGGGAAGCCTCTCTCAAAGCAGCGTTTATCACACTGGATCGTAGAGGCTATAGCCATGGCTTATAATAGCGTGGGTTTGGAACCCCCTATCGGCCTGCGCGCACATTCGACTCGCGGCATGTCCGCATCCTGGGCACTGTTTCAGGGGGTCTCAGTGGAAGAGATATGTGCGGCTGCCAGCTGGGCGACGCCTCACACTTTCGCTAGATTCTACAGGTTGGATGTTACTGCGCCTAATCTGTCTCACACAGTCTTGAGCGTTGGATCAGTGAACATGCCTGTTTGATGGGTTTGCACTGGTACTTCTTTGGCAATACGGGAGTTACTATATCCCATAGTGAGATACCGAGCGAATATTGAAAGAAAACTTAGGGTTAAGAAATTAACCAAGGTTTTCTGATATATGAGTGAGGTATCTCACCAGACCACCCTCCTTGCCCGGAGCGAGGAAGAGGTGTTTTTGCCTATAGACTGAAGAGATGACGTGACGACGGGACTTATGTAGAAGGAGGGAGTCCCTCCCCTGCAGGCAGACGTCACATCTGTTGGCCAGTCACGACTGGCGTAATGTAAAATTGCTTCTGGGGGACAAGCGCGAGGGGCGTGTCCCATAGTGAGATACCGAGCGAATATATCAGAAAACCTTGGTTAATTTCTTAACCCTAAGTTTCGTTTGGGTACAAAAACTATAAGGTGATAAACAAAAAAAGAATTGCAGTTTGTAAAACATGCGGGAGCAAGATCACAGACGGAGACGCGACAACTTCGAACTTCGTCCGACATTTGAAGTTACACAAAGAACGGTAAGTTTTGAACACTAGCTTGTTGGCTGAGTAACTGAATTGCTAGCTAGCTACATATCAATGAGACTGTAAACTCACTGTTAACACCACCTTGACTTAAAAACATGGTAAACTGTATCTCCTGTGGGTTCATGTATGTATAAGTTCACTATTTTGCACGTTAAGCTCCCTTTATGGGTTGTCTTGGATGAAAGAATTTTTGACATCAAAAGGTTGATAAATGGTCCAGTCTCGAGCTTTTGGCTAATTTGGAATCACCCCCTGCGTCAGAATGGTCAGCATTCATAAAATTATCCTTAAATCAACCCAAGCTAAACATTCCTTAACTTCCGCTTGATATTTGGAATACAAAATGGCAAAATTAAACACGACAGAAACTGTATTTCGCTAAGACACTCGTTTTGGAACATCAGCAAACACCACTAACCACTCGGTGAGTTGCACATCTTTGAAAACGAACGTTTAGGGTTGATTTAACTAGGACCGCTTTATGAATGCCCGTATCTGAATCACGGGGGTGATTATAAATTAACCAAAAGCTTGAGACTGGATAGTTTAGCTAGTCAGTGGATCATACACAGTAGACTGCTGCCAGCAGCAAAACTTAGGCAAGCCTAATCAAATCAAGGTCAGTTTAATGTACTTTAGCCTATATTACGAATATGTGTACCATTTTAGCTTGCTGCCAGACGATTTTTTCCGATAGGAAAACTAAGTATCTCACTCTCTCCAGCACACCAGATTCCATTGATATAAATGGCAATTTTACTTTGCAGCACATTGGAGTTGCTAGCTGCTAGTCTACTGCTGCCTCCTTAAGGTTGTTAATGTAATTTAGGTAATTCACGACTAAGCTGAATTATCACCGAAGACATAGAACTGCACAATTAGACTTAATCATTGAGCCAGCAGTAGACCAACAATTTCTGTATGATGCAGGTAAAATTGCTGTTTTTGCCAATGGAATCTGGTATGTCGGAGAGAGTGAATTGACAAGCATACTTCAGTTTCCTGTTGGAAAGGGCTGTTTGATGGCAAGGTACAGCAGTAAAAATATTAATAAGAAAAAGGTACACTGAAAATGAAATTTATTTTATCAATGTAATGTTAAAACATACACACTCTTACAGTATACAATACAATTAATATTAACCACAAAAAATAATGTTAACACAATGTTAGCATTTTCTGACATCTGTTTGATATGCTTACCTGTTACAGATTTGAAGAATACCAGATGAATAAAAGCATCATAGATGAACCACAACAGCCTTCAATCTCACAATTCTTGGACATTCGTGTAGGGCATTACAGCATGAGTCATCCACAGCAGAAAGCTATCACTAATGCAATACTGTCCGACTTGATTATTGATTGCAACCTTCCCCTGTCTATTGTGGAAAACAAGAGTTTTCGGCACTTTCTGACAGTAGTTGACAGTAAGTACAGCCCAGTGTGTCACAGAACGTTGACATCAAAAACAGAGAGCATCGCTGCGGAGAGACGTTCAAGATTAAAAACTCAATTGAGCAACACTGAGCATGTTTCAGTCACTGTGGACATTTGGTCTGACCGAAAGATGAGGGGATTCCTTTGTATCACTGTCCACTGGATAGAGAGAGAGACAGAGAGGATACAGCTAAAGACTAATCTCTTGGCCTGCAATCGCTTCAAAGGCTCACACACAGCTGAACGAATCTGTGACCAATTTGAGGCAATATGCGATGAATACAGCATCAAAGATAAATTGGACTACATTATTAGTGACAATGCTGCTAACATGCGAAAGGCATTCACTGTGTGCTTCCCCAGTGAACAAGAGGATGATGACGGAGATCATCTTGATGACCCTGATCTCTGGTGTGACTTAACCCTGGAAGAACAGCAAACGGTAGATGCTGCTATGGCAAAGAAACAGCGCCTGCAGTGTTTTGCGCATACGCTTCAGCTGGTGGTGGGAGACGGTTTGAAAGAAACAAAAGTGGCATGTCCTTCTCTTTCCAAGTTATCAAAACTTAGCTCACTGCTCCACACAAGCACAACATTCAAAGATGTGTTTGATAGTGAATTTGGGGAACAGAAAGGCATCCCTGCTGCAGTAAACACTAGATGGAACTCAACACTGAGGCAAGTAAAGGCAGTTCTCCACTGTGATCATCTAAGGCTCTGTGCTGTTCTAGAAAAGGCTGGGCATAAGGAGTTGTCATTCACGCCACGAGAGTGGAATCTGTTGAAGGAGTTGGTGGACATTTTGAAGCCGTTTGGAGAAGCAACTGATCTGACACAGGGTGATAAGGTCGTCACAATCAGTGCAGTTGTTCCATCCGTCTTGTCCCTCAATCACCACCTTGAGAAGCTGAAGCCTCAAGTTCGTTTCCTGAGCGGCCTGGTCAGAATTCTCCAGGCATCCCTGAACAAAAGATTTCTTGGGATATTCATTAACGTGAAAATGGCCAGGACTCAAGATGGGATCACTGCCCCCTTTTCAGACCCAGTCTACCTGAATGCAGCCGCCTTGGATCCAGCCTTTTCTCTGCTGTGGGTGGAGCCTCATGTGCTGGTCAATCGTGACATCAAGGCAGAGGTGGCACAACGAGTTAAAGGTAAATACTATTGACTTCAATGCAACTTTTTTCCTCATAGTCTGGTCTAATTGACAACATCAATAATTGAATTTTTCAGTCCAACACTGTATCACCAACACCAATGGTAATAAGGGCTATTTTGTTTCTGCTGCTGCTGTTAAATGTTTTTCCATAATTGATCCTGCAAGATGCTGCAGAGACTGATCAACCTGTGCTTCTTGTTGATGAAGAGGAAGAGGACCTTGGAGAAGGAGAAGGGCTGTTTGCTGCATACCATAAGAGGCAGAAGAAGGATGTTGGGACCTCTCCAGCACTACAGCTAAGTCACTACCTAGACATGGACCATAGCCGATGGACAGAACGCCCTTTTGTTCTGGGCACTGAACATGAAGACTCTTCCTTCACTCTTCCGAGTGGCCATCAGAGTGTTAGCAGTGCCTGCCTCTAGTGCTCCAGTGGAGCGAGTTTTCAGCCATGGTGGCATCATTCTACGCCCCCATCGTGCACAAATGACTGACAGACTTTTGGCCAATTTGATCTTTTGCAAATGCAATGCAGCATAGGGCCCTGGCATAGAAAAGCACATCTCTGTTCATTGTTATGTTCATGACACTTCCAATCCAGTCCCCTTCCAATCTCTCTCTCTCTCACACACACACACACACACACACACACACACTCACTCACTCACTCACTCACTCACTCACTCACTCACTCACTCACTCACTCACTCACTCACTCACTCACTCACTCACTCACTCACTCACTCACTCACTCACTCACTCACTCACTCACTCACTCACTCACTCACTCTCACACACACACACTCTCACTCTCTCTCTCTCACACACACACACTCACTCACACACCCAATCTATCTCTCGTTCTCTCTCTCACTCACTCTCTCTCACACACACACACTCTCTCACACACACACACACACACACACACTCTCTCTCCCTCTCACACACACACTCACTCTCTCACACACACACACAATCTATCTCTCTTTCTCTCTCTCTCTCACACACACACACACACACACACACACTCTCTCTCACATACACACTCACTCACTCTCTCACACACACTCACTCTCACACACACACACACACACACTCACTTTCTCTCTCTCTCTCTCTCACCCACACACTCTCACTCTCTCTCACACACACACACACAATCTATCTCGCTCTCTCTCACTCACTCTCTCACACACACACACACTCTCTCTCTCACTCTCACACACACACAACACACACACACATACACACACACACACTCTCTCACTCTCTCTCACACACTCTCAACACACACTCACTCTCACACACTCACACTCACACACACACACACAATCTATCTCTCTCTCTTTCTCTCACACACACACACACACTCTCACACACTCTCTCACACACACACACAGTCTCTCTCTCTCTCTCACACACACACACACACTCTCACACACACACACACCAGTCACACACCTATGGATGCATGCCAATTGTTTATCAAGGGAGCAACCTGAACTGATAGAGGCATGAATGTATTTCATGTAGATTATTTAATTTAATTTTATTGAATTTTGTTTTTATTTTATTTAATTTTGAGTGTGAGGATATTTTTTATAAAGTGGTGACATGGTTGAGTCAAATGAGTGTTTGAACAATGTTCTTGCAAAAAAAGGTTTAATAAATATATACAAATCTTAAAGGCATACATGATCTGTTTAAATATTATTTCTCTGTTGTTAAAAGGACTCGAAAGGACTCGAAACTCAAACGATAGGACTTGGGACTCGACTTGAGACTTGTCGGTCTTGACTTGGGACTTGACTCGGGACTTGCCTGTCTTGACTCGGGACTTGACTCGGGACTTGAAGGCAAAGACTTGAGACTAACTTGTGACTTGCAAAACAATGACTTGGTCCCACCTCTGTTTATTAGTATTCCACAGCGTTGCTGAATACCAATTTCTAGTTCCAAATGAATGTCAGTGTTTCCCCTATGGATCCACTAATGTTTCAGCCCCACCGCAATATGTCTACTACAATCACCCTTGTAAAAATTATTATATAATTATACATAGATATATATATATATAAAAACATATTGCAGCACTGCCTCTGGAAAAAAGATTTTCCAAAATGTACAAATTGAACATTAATAACACAGTAAAAAACAACTATAACATATTTCCTTGAAAACGCAAAAGCTTTATTCTCAAATCTGGAAGATTATTATTGAATTTTTTTATTTGGATTCATTTACTTTATCATTATAACATTATGAAAGTAACTCATATCTAATCGTAGATTATCTTCCAATCACAGAACACCCTGTCCTGGTTTTATCCCTGATGTAACAATCATGTATTTTCTCATGCACCAGGTGTTCTCATCCACCTGCGGGAGTCACCTGGATGTTCAGGTATTTACATGTGGGGCTGAAGCAATTTATCCAAACATACAAGTATTTCCATGCGTTTTTGAACAGTGAAACGCAACTTGACTGAACTCTGCTCTGTGGTTTCACTCGCTCACAAGCTGCATCCAGCATTGACGTGCCGCTGAGAGGCGCGGCCGTTCAGTCTTCCACCTATTTGGGCGAGAGCGCTGGACGAGCCATTGATGGGAGCTGCAGCCCTGTTTGGGGGCACAGCTGCAGTCAAACCCCTCAGACGGACAATCCGTGGTGGAGGCTCCAGCTGGACGGTGTGTACAGGGTGTCGGTGATCGAGATCACTAATCGGAACGAAGCTAGGGAGAGGCTCAACGCCTTGGAAATACACATTGGCAATTCACTGGTGAACAACGGCAACGACAACCCGAGGTGAGTCACTATGCAACTTTCGACTACGCTTGAATCCCCTGGAAACACTTTGTGATCCTTGTCAACTAGCATACTGTCATACAAAACCGTTTCTCTCTAAACGGCAGTCTTATTTTAGTTGCAGTGATAAAGTGGGGTTGGTTTCTACGTTGAAGATCATACAAGACATATAACCACGTAAAAAATATATTAATGAACGAGTTTGGTTTCTGGTTTCTGATGCCTACCTTCACCGGGCGACTGTACCTTCCCTCTTGCTCTCTCTCCATCAGGTGTGCCATCGTCCACGATGTCCCCGACAGCTTGACTCAGACTGTCCATTGCTGGGGAATGGAAGGAATGTATGTCAACTTCTACAAGCCCTTCAAAACTGCAATATTGGCGTTGTGTGAGGTCAAAGTGTACAGAGGTAGGAACCCATTCTATCAATCCAGGGCATCATTGGTGTGGGGACGGGTGTATAAGTGCACCTGTAGGTTAGGGTAACACGGTTTCCGGCCATACCCGTGCGCAGTGCGAACTCAACCCGGTTTAATAATATGCAAAGCGACTGTACGGCGACTGTCATTGGGAGACGCTCTGGCAAATTAAAATGTAGCCTGTTGCTTACATCATCAACTTGTGTTGATGCTAAACATGATTTTTATTGCATTAGAAATTTGTAACATACATATATAACATACATAGTATATCGTAACAATATTATGTTTGTTTTGAAACAGAGTTAGAAAGTTGAGTGTGTATGGGTTGTCGTGTGGGAAAGACGATAGCCAATCGGGAGCCATGCTGGCTGCTAATAAGTAGCCACGGCAGATGAAGCAGAAGTGTCTGTCTGTTTTCACATGTATGGTCGAAGAAACCTCATAGCCCTTCATCAGTGGAGTTCAAGTGTGCTGAGATTTGACTGTGACCGTCCTTTTTTGTTTGGAGAAAAGTTAATGTGTGGTCAACTGTCTAAGGATTTAGTTTTGCCGCAAATAAAGTGTTTCTTAACATTCCTCACTGATAAGTGATTAATTTAGTGTCGCTAATGACGCTTTTTAACATTAGTGTCTACCAAATGCCTTAAAGGGGTAATATCCTGCTCTTTCGACTTTTCCCTTTGCTTTAGACTGTTATTTGATGGATGTACTGAATGCACATTTTACGTCTGCTAAACCAGAAAATCTAATCCGAGCCAGTGGGAGTATTCTTGCCCATTGAGAGAGGCGCTGAAACCGATTTTGCAGAAATGAAACAGTGTGAGAATAGTATGAGGTATTTCTAACATACATGCATGTAACCCTATTCTAGTAGTACCCCAAATACAATTATTAACCCCAAAAAAGCATTATTTGGGATCTTTAGTAAAATATTAGGGAGGGATTAGGTGTCTTGCTCAAAGTTACCTTAGTGTACACTTACAGGGCTAAGAGTGCAAATCCCTCACCCCAACGCTGTCTTTTTGTTCCCTAGAGTTGGCCCCCCCTCCACCATCCATCAGCACTCTGGGGGTGGGGATGAACGTCAAGCGGCTGTGCTGGTCAGACGCTCTGTTCTACTGCAGAGACTATCACTGGGACCTGCTGATTCTCAGGGGCCCAGTGGAGCAGAAGATAGTTGATGATCTGGTGGCTCGCGCCCCCTTCCCACTAACCAGCCATCCCTGGGTGGGCCTGCGCAGGTACTGGCCAGGCCTTAAGGCTCAGTTATGGTTTCACGTTGACGCAACGCGAGGGGCGTCCACCGCAAGCGCCTGACGTGCGCCTCCCAAAAAGTGTAACCTAGCATCGAGGTGACGCAGCAGCAAGGGCTGTGATTGGTCCCCTCACTAAAACCCGACGCGGAACCAAAACAGGTTCACGACTGCGTCAAAGCATCTGACTGGTCGTTAAGTTGCGTCGAAGTGGAACCATAACTGAGCCTAAAGTGTCTTTTAAGCATAAAAGTCTGTCCTTATGATCCTCTGTCTGTCCATCCAATCACTTAGTCTTGTATTAATTACCATGAAAATAAGCAAAGTTCAATATTTGTCTCAGCTGTTCCACCCAGGTAACACTTTAAACTCTTTCCATGTCTGTAGGTCTATTCAAGGAAGCTCTTGGTTTTGGATTTCCGGTGACCCAATAGACGTCACCCAATGGGACGAGGCCTCACTGGAGTCCAGCCCCTGTGGGGGCATTTCCAGCACGGAACGTTCCACATGGAGGCAACGCTTTTGTGGGGAACATCTCAACTTCATCTGTTTCACAAGTCTGTGTCCAGTGTATAGACCCATAACCAGGGCCTGATCGTGCCAAATCGCTAAACCTTCTTCAAATCTGCAGGCATGTACCAACTTGTGTGACATACATTACATGTACAAGGGACTCTCAAATAACATCTTATTCAGTTAACTTCTTTGAATGTCTGACATAATTCGAAGTTTGAAACAGTAAAAGGTTGAAGCTTTCTTTTTTGGAAAATTGGGAAAATCAAAGTACTAAGCTCAACCTAGAAGTGTGAATAAGGAGTGAAATGAGCCCTATGTCTTTTACACAATTTTTATCAACCTTCTTGCATCTATTGTTCGCAGGTCCGGCAGGAGGGGAAAAGGTGTGCTTCCATAGTACAACAAGAGTGAAACCAACTTGTAAAAACTAGGTTGGTCTCACTGGAGAATGCAACCACTGATTCCAAAGAAGTCCTACATAGTGAAGATTCTGAATGCTTTAGCACAGAGCTTGTCTGTGGTAGCTAGCCAGTTCTGCATTTTGTTTACAAACTCACAGAAGATGTATATCCATGGAATTAGTGCTGTAATAGCTTGAATGTGTAAAACCGTAGGTAGAAGTAATACATTTACTTCAGAATATAATCAATGGACATCATTATGAGCAGATGTAGTTGACATTGCATTAGTCCTTTGATTCGAAATGTGGAGATTGTGAGAAGATGCTATCAAAATACTCGATAAAACATTCATCATGTTTTATTTCTGTCTTAAATTCTTGTAATAAAGAGAACGACTTCGTTTTCTTTGATAAGTTATTGAATGTCTCAACTGTTTCAAAAAAAGATATTTCTTAACTGATTGATATTTAGAATACATATTTCAATATTTAAGGTTTTGTATGAAATATAGATTTCTGAAATGAAACAACCGAGGGATTATATTTTGATTGTTGCTAACTTGGAAAATCTGCTTTATAGATCAGCTATAAAGAAGAAAAAATCAAACTTGAATTCACATGATGGATTGCAATGGAATGCTTTCCAGATTGTGTCATGATGGTATTTTCATTGAGTGCCATGTAGCCATATCACCATTTAATAAAAAACCCATGTATTACAGGATTGATGCAGATCCCAAATGGTTTAAATTGATCATATCCAATCATTGTCCTTGATGAACTGAGACCTTGCATGAGCCCTCTCTCTTGTTCTCTGTCTGTCTCGACTCTCTCTGCCTCTGTGCTCCCTAGCACCGGATAAACACTGCATTCTCTTCCCACTCAATCCTTTCTGCCTTACTGTCTCGCTTGCTTTTTCTCTCCTTCTCCCATCCTATGGCTTTATTTCTCCCTAGCTCTCCCACCCAGCCTTCCAGTGCACTAACCCCATTGGTAGAGACCTAAGTCCACTTGTTTATTGCACCGACTGCATTTGCCTGTTAGGATTTAAAAGAACGAACTAAAGCCATCTTCAACATGGCCGTTGAAATGCAAATTTAGATAACGAGTAGCCCAGAACTGTTCATATGCACTGCATATTATTACATGTATTATATAATTAATCTTGTTGGTTTATTGTGGGAGCGTGTGTGGAGGATGGCTGGTTTAAGCAGCCTCACCTGGACGAGTCTGATTGGACTCTGGGGCCGGTTGAGGCTAACGAGTGTGTACAGGTTAATCCAGACATCTCCACACACACTCTGGGAGTTCTCCTAGATGGCAACATGGAACAACAGGCCATGTATCATTTCCAACAGACCTTTTACAACAAACAGCCACACTAGTTTCTAATATAATTTTCAGTTGATTAACATTAACCTTCTTATGATAATAATAACAATAGTGTGCTCTGAGGGGCCCCTGTCAGTGCTGGGCCCTTGAAATCGTCTGAACTTTTAGTTTAATCAGTTAAAACAGTTAACAGGGAATGTGTGTGTGTGTGTGTGTGTGTGTGTGTGTGTGTGTGTGTGTGTGTGTGTGTGTGTGTGTGTGTGTATGTGTGTGTGTGAGAGAGAAGGAGAGAGAGAGAAAGAGAGAGAGAGAGAGATCTCTAGGTGAAAAATTGAATTATATTATGAGTGAATTTTAACCAAAACTGTCTCAAAGGCCGCGAAGCAGACTCAAAGCTGAACATTGGTTTTTCATTCCTCAAACAGTGATACCAATATATTGGATTATCTTATCCTAGAGTTTTCTTTCAGGCATTCTACTGAATTTAAGTGTTTGGTTAGTGGAATAAATAAAATAAATTGTGTCATACAACAAGGATTGTTGAATAAGTGTCCCAACGAATATCTCTCTCCCCCCCCCCCCCACACACACACACACACACTTTTTCGGGGAATCCCCCGAAGCCCGGGTACATCAACGCCGATGAATCCCTGTTACAGTATGGCAAATCACTTTATTGGCCTGAAGATAACTTCATTTTCCATTTGTCTGGATGTGTTCAGGAATCCAGTATCCACAGCATGTGGACACAACTTCTGCAGAACCTGTATTACGTACTGGGATGAACAAGTCAAGTACAAATGTCCTGTTTGCAACTACCTTTTAACACAAGAGCTGATTTGCGGGTCAATACCCTCTTACCGGAGACGGTTGATCGGTTTGGAACAACCGTACGAGAAAAAGAGCAGCCTTGTTGTGAACCAGGAGAAGTTTCCTGTGCCGTCTGTACTGGGACCCAGCTGAAGGCAGTGAAGTCCTGCCTAGTGTGTCTTATCTCTTACTGCCAAACCCACCTGGAGCCACGTCAGAGAGTCAAAGTCCTGAAGAAACATCGGCTGGTTGAGCCTATAGACCGTCTGGAAGACAGGCTGTGTAAGAAACACAAACAAATAATGGAGCTTTGTGTGTCAGTTCTGCACAGACACAGACCACAAGTCCAATCCTGTTGTACCTCTAAAGGAGGAATATAAAGTGAAGACGGCCCAGCTGGGGAAGATAGAGGCTGAAGTTCAGCAGATGATTCAGGAGAGACAAAAAAATATTCAGGAGATTAAAGACACAGTAAAATGCAGCAGAGCAGACGCAGACAGAGAGATAGCTCATGGTGTGCAGGTCATTTTTTTTTTCATTGGGGCTGCATGAATGAACACTGCAGTAGGCTATGCCATGCGTTAAAATACTAATAATAACAATAATAAACTCGAGCAAAGTATACCCCCAAAAAATCTCGTTTTAGGGTAAATGATAACGTTTGTTAAATTATTTGGGAAAGAACAGCTTATAAAGCGGTAATAAGTTGTAGGCTACTTTTAAATCAATGCACCTGCAAACACCGTACAACAAACACATATTTTCTTGACACAGACATCGTGTACAAGTCCATTAGGATTGTTGAGTATTTGATCGTGAGGAAACATAGTTTAACCGCGAGTGAGTGTTTAAAAGAATGGATGAATGATGCTTGCCGCGCGTGTCTGTTGAAACACATGCATACTAAACACGTAACGCATAATACTGTGGCGAGCAGCACGGGAAGGACGAGACGGGAGCCCAGGTTGAACAATTATGCAGTTCCGTGCCCCATACACCGCACGACTACGGACTGCCTTTATTAACAACCACGAACATTACAGAAACACGGGACACCTGACCAACACACACACACAACACTCTCACTAATGGACCCGATCACACAACAATGGAACAACACACAATTAACACACAACCAATAAAGACCCACAACCCGTTAACCCCACTTAACCTAACAGAATAAATTAACAAAACCCCTTTTGTCAACTGACAACCCCAATTCCCAGAATCCCTGCGGCTCCGGAACATGGCGCCCACACCCGTGGTCGCCACAATACAGTCCACGGCAATGTATATTAACGGGGGGACACATGCATATTATGAACACAAGTTGATAACGATAATGTACAGTATACAATACTGGTAAGAAACGATGTTTGTTAATGTATTGCCACATATCATTAAATAGACCCAATAGCAACAGCCCGAGGCACGCCCCAATAGCAACAGCGCCAGAGGTCCGCCCACAAAGCAACTTCCGTTTTGCGTTTCTTACTTGCGTTTCAGACCGTTAAAATAGGGCCATCATTGTGGAAGTTGAAACGAAAGTGAACTGTGTCCGTGGGGGAGGAGCCAGATGTTGAGAATCAGAGAAGAGCAAGTCTTTCTAAGGAAACGAAACCTAAGCTTCGCAGATACCAAAACCACTCAAAATGTAAGCAGCTCTTTCGTTCCGGAGGAAAATAAGACGCATTTCTGAACAGATTGTCTGGCAGAAAGAAACAAAACAAGGTGAGTAAAACAGCCCAACTTTCAGATAAATTTAAATCTCTCTTCCATTATGGAATTAGAAATATATAATTGCTCAATACATAAACCCCGTCGTCTGTGTCTAGGAATGGCCTCTGCTATCTCTTCGGGGTCTGAAGAGAACTTTTCATGTCCCATCTGTCTGGATTTGTTCAGCAGCCCAGTTTCCACAACATGTGGACACAACTTCTGCAGAACCTGTATTACAAAGTTCTGGGATGAACAACTCCAGTACAAATGTCCTGTTTGCAGAACGCTTTTCAAAAAAAGACCTGATTTATGGATCAATACCCTCTTATCAGAGCTGGCCGCTCAGTTTCAAACATCCATACGAGTAAAAGAGCAGCTTTGTGTTAAACCAGGAGAAGTTCCCTGTGACGTCTGTACTGGGACCCAGCTGAAGGCCGTGAAGTCCTGCCTAGAGTGTTTCATGTCTTTCTGCCAAACCCACCTCGAGCCACATCAGAGAGTCACAGTCCTGAAGAAACATCGGCTGGTCAAGCCTATGGACCGTCTGGAAGAAAGGATGTGTAAGAAACACAAACAACTCCTGGAGCTCTTCTGCCAGACTGAACAGGTGTTTGTGTGTCAGTTCTGCCGAGAGGCAGACCACAAGTCCCATCCTGTTATACCTCTAAAGGAGGAATATGAAGTGAAGAGGGCCCAGCTGGGGAAGATAGAGGCTGAAGTTCAGCAGATGATCCAGGAGAGACAAAAAAATATTCAGGAGATTAAAGACACAGTTAAATGCAGCAAAGCAGACGCAGACAGAGAGATAAATGATGGTGTGCAGGTCCTCACCGCTCTGATGCGCTGCATTGAAAAGTGCCAGGATGATCTCAACCAAATGGTTAAAGAAAGACTGAAATCCACAGAGAAACAAGCTGAAGGCCTCATCAAAGAGCTGGAGCAGGAAATAGAAGATCTGAGAAATAGAAGCTCAGAGGTGAAGCAGCTTTCACACACTAAAGACCAGCTCCACTTCCTCCAGGCGTTCAGATCCCTGAAGAATCCTCCACCCACCAGGGACTGGACGACGGTGGAGGTCCGTCCTCCGTCATACGTAGGGACCTTGAGGAGATCGCTGGATCAGCTGGAGGAGACACTGAACATGGAGATGGAGAAGCTGTGTGATGCTGAACTGAAGATGGTCCAGCAGTATGAAGTAGATTTGACTCTGGATCCTGATACAGCTGATCGCCATCTCATCTTGTCTGAAGATGGGAAACAAGTACATAATGGAGGTGTAAGGAAGAAACTCCCAGACAACTCTAAGAGATTTACAAAGAAGATACATGTGCTTACGAGGCAGAGCATCTCCACAGGTAGATTTTACTTTGAGGTCCAGGTTAAAGACAAGACTCAATGGTATTTAGGAGTGGCCAGAGAGTCCATCAACAGAAAGGTAGAGGTCATAGTGACCCCTGGGAATGGTTACTGGACTCTTTTCTACTACAAGGATGGGTTGGTATTCATTGATAATCCTGTTGTCCGTCTCCCTCTGAGAGCTGAGGTCCAGAAGGTGGGGGTGTTTGTTGATTTTGATGAGGGTCTGGTCTCCTTCTATGATGTGGAAGCCAGGGATCATCTCTACTCTGCTACTGGCTGCACCTTTACTGAGCCTCTATATCCAATCCTCTGCCCAGGCCGCCATGATTATGAAAGTAATAACTCTGCCCCCCTGATCATCTCACCTGTCAATCAAACAGACTAGGACCTTTGTTTGATGATAAAAAATAAAAAAAAACCAAAACAAATAATGTTGTTTCCTGAATTAGAATTTCTACCATGTGAGATCTGAGAGAAGTGCTTTAATGTTGTACTGCTGTCATTTAACTAGAATGCGTTTCGTCCTCACAAACTGCGAGAGTGTGCTTGCTAAAAGGCCACAGATGGTAAACCGCCCAATCCGGCAACACAGCCTGAACATCGTCCGCGCTCTAACCTCAGTGTAAAACAATGAGACCAACTGAAAACGAAGCCGATATGGAACTTAAACTGTGATTCTGAAAAAGGTATAAAAGTAATGGAAATTCGTTTTTCAGATTATTGAAGATACAAGTGTGTTGATTTGTTAAATGGTTTGAACAAGGTTAATGTTGAAAATTGACCAAGTTACGATGTCTGAAGTAGTTGAAGTGTCAGAGAAGGCAGACGGCAGAGCCATAGTTAGTTTAAAAGAGTTGAAAGAGTTGAAATAGTTTAAAAAGTTGAAAGAGTTGAAAAACGCCGAGAGATCAAGTCGTTAAAGTGCTGGACATTTTGATAGTTGAATGGTTTCTGTAGTTGAAAGTATGCAGGAGCAGTTAACTGCACAAAAAACAGACCAACGGAATAAAGAAAACTCATGAAGATCAGTAGATGTGCTTTCAGTAGCAACGACACTAATAACCCTTACTTCTTTTTTAAATATAACCCATGATTAGATAACATATACTTTATTGATCAATGCCTGATTGACAGATTGTTTTTATGCAACAATAGCAACAATTTTAAATCTTTGGGGCAAATAGAATATTATGAATGATAACATAATCAATTTTTTGTACATTCACTTTCTATTTCAATAAAAATGTGCCAAAAAGTAAAATGGGGTCAGTTTCTGTGGAACAGATACATTCTCTTGACTCTCCTCTCTCTCTCACCCCCTCCCTGAGAGAACTGAATCTCTTGTAGCGTCCATGGATCTAGCAGGCAGTGCTACGCCTCTGTCCTTCTCCCCACACGGCAGTTTCTGACAGCAGGGATGTTGAATGAATTCTGGACGTGTATGATTTAATAAAGTATTGACCTCTTAGTTCCTTGTGTCTCATACATTGCAGTAGGAAGTGGTCTCCTGTCTCCCTCTCCTGGTGACAGAATGGACCCAGCCTGACTTCTCTGAGTAGCCAGGTCTGCCTGTGACGGCCTTGCTCTATGGCCAGACTGTGTCCACTGAGCCTGGCAGGGACCTCCTCAGCTTGTTTTTTTATCACAGATAGTGGAAAGATTGCCTGCCCATGTGTGTGTGTGTGTGTGTGTGTCTCTCTCTCTCTATCTCTCTCTCTTTCTCTCTCTCTCTCTCTCACTCGCTCTCAGACTGTATATTGTGTGCAGTGTTGTGCCTGTACGCGTTCATTGAACGATAGTTCATGAACTCGTTCATATTTTGGGCGAACGTGAACTGAACGTACTGTATTACTGCCTGATGAACGTTACTGTGAACTCGTTCATTCTGGTGTCTGTGACAGGCACGCTCACTTGGTTTAACTTCGTTCAATATGGGGGTTATTTGTTTAGCAACCGGTGTTGTTTGACCGGTTACCATGGTAATCTCTGTGTAATTAATTTGCAGTTGCGGTGTTGCCAGCTTACTGTTACATTAAACTGTGATCAGAAAACGCGGTTATATGCTATGGACCCTATAGTATCTGTCGTATAAAGGCTGGGACGAATTTCAAATTATAAATATGTATACCTTATTTTGAAAGTATAGACCGGCGCGATTCCCATTGCGCGGTGATTATTCTTCAAAACGAGAGCTGTTCAATTGTGGAAAATGAATTAAACTGTAATCAGACAACGAGGTTATATGCTATAGACCCTAGACTATCTGTGGTATAAAGGCTGAGACGAATTTCGAATTATAAATATGTACAATCCATAACGTTAGCTCTCTGGCTCATAGCTCAGCGGACTAGAATACCTCATAGAATCATTGCTTGTTGGCCGGAAACGGAAAGGGGGGCTGTTCATGTTTGGGTGTAGTCTTTTCGCTCGGTTCTCCGTCTCATCAGTAGGGCTAGAACCGAGCGAAAAGACTACAACCAAACGTGAACACCGCCCCTTTCCGTTTCCGGCCAACAAGCAATGAGTATTCCTACAAAATGCGCTAAATGTGCAATAAAACACGATAGAAACTGTATTTCGCTGTGATACTTGATTCAACCACTCTAAAAAAAAAGAACTATGAAGTAGTTCATTTTTTGAAACTGTGAACTTAGTTCAAAATTTTGAATTACGAACGTTTAACTGAACTTGTTCATTTTAAAATTTGTGAACTGAACTTTGAACTAGTTCACGTAGAAAGTGAACTTTCCCAACACTGATTGTGTGTGTCCCATACTCTCTCTTTTGTCTTTCCTTGTCTCTCTCTATGTCACACTGGTCTTTCTCTCCATGAGTCTGTCTGTATCACTCTCTGGTCATCTTTCTGTGTCTTTTTGTTTATCTCTTCCTCACGATGGAGGTTGAGAATGAGAGAAGAGTGAGAGCACTCTTCTCTCACTCTCAACCTCCGTCTTTCTGAATCTCTCTCTCTCTCTCTCTCTCTCTCCCTCTCCCTCTCGCTGTCACTCTCAGGACGCTTGCGGGTAAAAACGACAACTTTTTTTTTTATTGGAAATGCCTTTCGTTTAGACGGTGACAGCGTTTTTAGGGCTTAAGAACGCAAAAATCTGAAACCACCCTCCCGAGTGGAAGACTTGAATATGCTCCGCCGTAGCGTTTCCGTCTACACTGCCAAGAAGCAAAACTCTGCTCAGATCTGCTCACGTCGCGTACGCGTTTACGCCGCGTACACGTTTACTCCAGTACAGGGAAATAAACAAACATGTTGGATTATTTCCATGGTCGGACCTTCAAGCTGCTCTGGCAGCTCTAATAAACTTACGAAATGTACAGGATGTACAGATAGTGCTACTGAACAGAGAAGGATCTGTTTGGTTTTCGCAGCGCGGATAAGAGAAGAAGGAAGATTCTACGCATGCGCTCAGAGGTGGCGGTGTTGCGTGATAGTGTATCACAGCACCACCTAGCCGCCTGGCATGCATACCCAGTCTAATTCCACACATTTTTGCGTCACCGTATGCACTCAGATTTCCTCCCGAAAATGCTTGTCTAAGGCTACGTTTACATGATGACGGTCTGAACAGAAGACGCAAAAGTGGCGTCGCGTCTTCACTTTTTATTCTGCGTTTAGACGAGCGTTTTCGGGTGGAAATCTGCGTGCATACGGTGACTCAAAAGTGTGTGAATTTCGATTGGGTATGCATGTCAGGCGTCTAGGTGGTGCTGTGATACACCATCACACAACACCGCCATGTCTGAGCGCATGTGTAGAATCTTCCTTCTTCTCTTATCTGTGCTGCGAAAACCAAAACAGAATTACAGATCCTTCTATGTTCAGTGTTACTATCTGTACATATCCTGTACATTTCGTGGAAAGACTCCTGTAAGTTTATTAGAGCTGCCAGAGCAGCTTGACGGTCCGACGCTTGGAAATAATCCAACATGTTTGTTTATTTCCCTGTACTGGCGCTGTATGTGACGTAAACGCGTACACGACGTGAGCAGATCTGAGCAGAGTTTTGCATCTTGGCAGTGTAGACGGAAACGCTACGGCGGAGCGTATTCAAGTTTTCCACTCTGGAGGGTGGTTTCAATTTTTTGCGGTTTTAAGCCCCAAAAACGCCATCACCGTCTAAACTAAAAGCACTTCCGATAAAATATTTCTTCGTTTTTACCCGCAAGCGTCCTCGTGTAAACGGGGTCTAAGCGTGGAATAAAAAGTGAAGACGCGACACCTCTTTTGCGTCTTCTGTTCAGACCATCATCATGTAAACGTAGCCTCTGTGGAAGCAGGATATATTTTGTCAGACAGAAATGAAGAGTGTCACAGAAAACATCACCAGTCCAACTTGAGATGTTTTTCAAAACATTAGCAATGTAACAAAATATGTCACACTTTTTGCACTTATTTGAATGAATACGTGTCAGAACGAATGCCCTGTGTGTGTATGTGTGTGTGTGTGTGTGTGTGTGCATGCGTGCGTGCGTGTTTGTGTGTGTGCGTGCGTGCGTGCGCGCCTGTGTGCGTGTAAGAAATACTTTAACCAGCAGGGGATGCACTAGTACTTCAAACGGGGCAAACTTTCCAAACGCAAAAGGAGATCCCCACTGACCAGACTGTATCGCTGTCTAGTGCTCTCAGCTCTACTGCTCGTGTGTGCACTGTGCGCGTGCACGTCGGGGAGAGATCCTACAGCAGCGTAGAGCCAATAAACAGTTCTTTGTCTGTTTGCATCGAAAATCGGATCGGGGTTGGATGAAAAGTATTGGGGGAAGCCCCGGAAACCCGAATATATCTACACCGATGATCCCTGTTACAGTTGCAAACAACCATTAAATCACCACAATGTCTCTCGTTCTGCACCGGCTCTCGATTAACTCCAGAAAGAAGAGAACACATATCAACGCATTTGAAGAGGCCGGCACGGTGAATAAATGTAGTGCACTCACGTACCGTGGGGGCGGAGCCAGGTGCTAGGGGAGGAGGGGAGAGGACGTCATGTTGAGGAAACGAAACCTAAAGCACCCCGATGAGTAAGCAGTTCTATTTCAGGAGATAAATAACACGCATTAAATAGTCTGACAGACAGAAACAACAACAAGGTGAGTTAAGCAGCACAACTTCGAGATAAGTTAAAACCACTTTTGCTGTTATGGAATAACAAAAATAATAGGATTGCTCAATACATAAACTTTGTCGTCTAGGAATGGCCTGTGCCAACGCTGCCTGGTCCGAGGAGAACGTTTCATGTTCTATCTGTCTGGATGTGTTCAGCAGTCCAGTTTCCACGCCGTGTGGACACAACTTCTGCAGAACCTGTATTACAAAGTTCTGGGATGAACAAGTCAAATACAAATGTCCTGTTTGCAACAAGCTTTTCCAAACAAGACCTGATCTACAGGTCAATACCCTCTTTTCAGAGATGGTTGATCGGTTTGGAACGTCCGTACGAGTGAAAGAGCAGCCTTGTGTTGAACCAGGAGAAGTTCCCTGTGACTTCTGTACTGGGACCCAGCTGAAGGCCGTGAAGTCCTGCCTAGTGTGTCTTATCTCTTACTGCCAAACCCACCTGGAGCCACATCAGAGAGTCGCTCGCCTGAAGAGGCATCGGCTGGTCGAACCTATGGACCGTCTGGAAGACAGGATGTGTAAGAAACACGAACGACTTCTGGAACTCTTCTGCCAGACTGAACAGGTATGTGTGTGTCAGTTCTGCACAGAGACAGACCACAAGTCCCATCCTGTTGTACCTCTGAAGGAGGAATATGAAGTGAAGACGGCCCAGCTGGGGAAGATGAAGGCTGAAGTTCAGCAGATGATCCAGGAGAGACAAACAAATATCCAGGAGATTAAAGACACAGTTAAACGAAGCAAAGCAGACGCAGACAGAGAGATAGCTGATGGTGTGCAGGTCTTCACTGCTCTGATGCGCTGCATTGAAAAGTGCCAGGATGATCTCAACCAAATGGTTAAAGAGAGACTGAAATCCACAGAGAAACAAGCTGAAGGCCTCATCAAAGAGCTGGAGCAGGAAATAGAAGATCTGACCAATAGAAGCTCAGAGGTGAAGCAGCTCTTACACACTAAAGACCACCTCCACTTCCTCCAGACCTTCAGATCCCTGAAGGATACTCCACCCACCAGGGACTGGACGACGGTGGAGGTCCGTCCTCTGTCATACGTAGGGATCTTGAGGAGATCCCTGGATCAGCTGGAGGAGACACTGAACATGGAGATGAAGAAGGTGCCTGACCTGAAATCACCTCTGTTGAAGGGTAAGTTTAGGGGACTAGGGGACGTCTGTTCATTCAAATCCTACTGATTGAAATTCCCAAATAGTTCATAAAATAGTATATTCTGATATTTGTGCATTATTTTATGTGCATTATTGATATCGTTCCGAAAAAATTGACCCCAGAACGAATTTCAATTTCAACTTCTTTCATTTCTTTATTTAGCAAAGAATAATCCATTCTCTGTACTGTATGCTGTAATGCACAGAAATAAAATGCTTACACACTTAAATTGGTGCACATAATATGCCTCTTCATCTGAGCTGAACTTGCAGTGTTAAGATTGTGCTGCATGTTCAGACTATTAAGAATTATTACTAACTTGTGTTATAGCTTTTGCATTTGTGTTGTGGCATCTGTGTGTGTGTTGCTTTTACGATTGAGTTGTGGAGGTTTCAATTTCGTTGTGGATTTACCAATATTGCGCTTGTGTTTTTTGAAATTTTCAAGTTTCGCATATGCAGTTCATTCGCCGTGTCTTGGCCACTGTAACATACTTCACTTCCATGATATTTAAATTATTAATTAATTAATTTGATGAACTACGGAGAGGTTTTGTAGGCCCCCTGAGAGGGGATCCTACAATGAAGATGTGTAAATTATTTCCCGACATTTTGCCGTTGTCGACGGGGGGGGGGAATCCTGACGGGCGGGGGGGAGACGGCTGTGGTGTCAAGTGGCCACTGGGCCGAGCTACCACTAGTGGCCCTCTTTTTCTTGGCTCATGATAGGCCTCTGATCTTTGTAAGCCCCAAACAAAAAATCCCATTGTCTTGGGCCTACGCCGATTGGGGGGCCTATCATGGGACAGTAAAAAGAAAAAAAAAGCATATATATATATGTTTATTTTTATTTTTTATTTTTTTTACTGCAGCTCATGATAGGCCCCCTGATCATCGTAGGCCCTATAGCTTCAGCCAAGGTAAGCAGTGATAATGTGACATTGTTAACTGCCACGGCAGATTTGAGGTTTGTTTTGTGTTGTCTCTGAATAGTGAACTTGATGGTGTGGTTCGTCTGCCCTACCCTGGGTCACATGAGGCAAATGTTTTATGAGGTTAGAGATTAGACTTATTTAATTACCAGCGTTAACTCAATATTAAATATTGAGTTAACGCTCAATATATCACACACACACATTAAATATGTGTGTGTGTGTGTGTGTGCATGCGTGCGTGCGTGTTTGTGTGTGTGCGTGCGTGCGTGCGCGCCTGTGTGCGTGTAAGAAATACTTTAACCAGCAGGGGATGCACTAGTACTTCAAACGGGGCAAACTTTCCAAACGCAAAAGGAGATCCCCACTGACCAGACTGTATCGCTGTCTAGTGCTCTCAGCTCTACTGCTCGTGTGTGCACTGTGCGCGTGCACGTCGGGGAGAGATCCTACAGCAGCGTAGAGCCAATAAACAGTTCTTTGTCTGTTTGCATCGAAAATCGGATCGGGGTTGGATGAAAAGTATTGGGGGAAGCCCCGGAAACCCGAATATATCTACACCGATGATCCCTGTTACAGTTGCAAACAACCATTAAATCACCACAATGTCTCTCGTTCTGCACCGGCTCTCGATTAACTCCAGAAAGAAGAGAACACATATCAACGCATTTGAAGAGGCCGGCACGGTGAATAAATGTAGTGCACTCACGTACCGTGGGGGCGGAGCCAGGTGCTAGGGGAGGAGGGGAGAGGACGTCATGTTGAGGAAACGAAACCTAAAGCACCCCGATGAGTAAGCAGTTCTATTTCAGGAGATAAATAACACGCATTAAATAGTCTGACAGACAGAAACAACAACAAGGTGAGTTAAGCAGCACAACTTCGAGATAAGTTAAAACCACTTTTGCTGTTATGGAATAACAAAAATAATAGGATTGCTCAATACATAAACTTTGTCGTCTAGGAATGGCCTGTGCCAACGCTGCCTGGTCCGAGGAGAACGTTTCATGTTCTATCTGTCTGGATGTGTTCAGCAGTCCAGTTTCCACGCCGTGTGGACACAACTTCTGCAGAACCTGTATTACAAAGTTCTGGGATGAACAAGTCAAATACAAATGTCCTGTTTGCAACAAGCTTTTCCAAACAAGACCTGATCTACAGGTCAATACCCTCTTTTCAGAGATGGTTGATCGGTTTGGAACGTCCGTACGAGTGAAAGAGCAGCCTTGTGTTGAACCAGGAGAAGTTCCCTGTGACTTCTGTACTGGGACCCAGCTGAAGGCCGTGAAGTCCTGCCTAGTGTGTCTTATCTCTTACTGCCAAACCCACCTGGAGCCACATCAGAGAGTCGCTCGCCTGAAGAGGCATCGGCTGGTCGAACCTATGGACCGTCTGGAAGACAGGATGTGTAAGAAACACGAACGACTTCTGGAACTCTTCTGCCAGACTGAACAGGTATGTGTGTGTCAGTTCTGCACAGAGACAGACCACAAGTCCCATCCTGTTGTACCTCTGAAGGAGGAATATGAAGTGAAGACGGCCCAGCTGGGGAAGATGAAGGCTGAAGTTCAGCAGATGATCCAGGAGAGACAAACAAATATCCAGGAGATTAAAGACACAGTTAAACGAAGCAAAGCAGACGCAGACAGAGAGATAGCTGATGGTGTGCAGGTCTTCACTGCTCTGATGCGCTGCATTGAAAAGTGCCAGGATGATCTCAACCAAATGGTTAAAGAGAGACTGAAATCCACAGAGAAACAAGCTGAAGGCCTCATCAAAGAGCTGGAGCAGGAAATAGAAGATCTGACCAATAGAAGCTCAGAGGTGAAGCAGCTCTTACACACTAAAGACCACCTCCACTTCCTCCAGACCTTCAGATCCCTGAAGGATACTCCACCCACCAGGGACTGGACGACGGTGGAGGTCCGTCCTCTGTCATACGTAGGGATCTTGAGGAGATCCCTGGATCAGCTGGAGGAGACACTGAACATGGAGATGAAGAAGGTGCCTGACCTGAAATCACCTCTGTTGAAGGGTAAGTTTAGGGGACTAGGGGACGTCTGTTCATTCAAATCCTACTGATTGAAATTCCCAAATAGTTCATAAAATAGTATATTCTGATATTTGTGCATTATTTTATGTGCATTATTGATATCGTTCCGAAAAAATTGACCCCAGAACGAATTTCAATTTCAACTTCTTTCATTTCTTTATTTAGCAAAGAATAATCCATTCTCTGTACTGTATGCTGTAATGCACAGAAATAAAATGCTTACACACTTAAATTGGTGCACATAATATGCCTCTTCATCTGAGCTGAACTTGCAGTGTTAAGATTGTGCTGCATGTTCAGACTATTAAGAATTATTACTAACTTGTGTTATAGCTTTTGCATTTGTGTTGTGGCATCTGTGTGTGTGTTGCTTTTACGATTGAGTTGTGGAGGTTTCAATTTCGTTGTGGATTTACCAATATTGCGCTTGTGTTTTTTGAAATTTTCAAGTTTCGCATATGCAGTTCATTCGCCGTGTCTTGGCCACTGTAACATACTTCACTTCCATGATATTTAAATTATTAATTAATTAATTTGATGAACTACGGAGAGGTTTTGTAGGCCCCCTGAGAGGGGATCCTACAATGAAGATGTGTAAATTATTTCCCGACATTTTGCCGTTGTCGACGGGGGGGGGGGAATCCTGACGGGCGGGGGGGAGACGGCTGTGGTGTCAAGTGGCCACTGGGCCGAGCTACCACTAGTGGCCCTCTTTTTCTTGGCTCATGATAGGCCTCTGATCTTTGTAAGCCCCAAACAAAAAATCCCATTGTCTTGGGCCTACGCCGATTGGGGGGCCTATCATGGGACAGTAAAAAGAAAAAAAAAGCATATATATATATGTTTATTTTTATTTTTTATTTTTTTTACTGCAGCTCATGATAGGCCCCCTGATCATCGTAGGCCCTATAGCTTCAGCCAAGGTAAGCAGTGATAATGTGACATTGTTAACTGCCACGGCAGATTTGAGGTTTGTTTTGTGTTGTCTCTGAATAGTGAACTTGATGGTGTGGTTCGTCTGCCCTACCCTGGGTCACATGAGGCAAATGTTTTATGAGGTTAGAGATTAGACTTATTTAATTACCAGCGTTAACTCAATATTAAATATTGAGTTAACGCTCAATATATCACACACACACATTAAATATGTGTGTGTGTGTGTGTGTGCATGCGTGCGTGCGTGTTTGTGTGTGTGCGTGCGTGCGTGCGCGCCTGTGTGCGTGTAAGAAATACTTTAACCAGCAGGGGATGCACTAGTACTTCAAACGGGGCAAACTTTCCAAACGCAAAAGGAGATCCCCACTGACCAGACTGTATCGCTGTCTAGTGCTCTCAGCTCTACTGCTCGTGTGTGCACTGTGCGCGTGCACGTCGGGGAGAGATCCTACAGCAGCGTAGAGCCAATAAACAGTTCTTTGTCTGTTTGCATCGAAAATCGGATCGGGGTTGGATGAAAAGTATTGGGGGAAGCCCCGGAAACCCGAATATATCTACACCGATGATCCCTGTTACAGTTGCAAACAACCATTAAATCACCACAATGTCTCTCGTTCTGCACCGGCTCTCGATTAACTCCAGAAAGAAGAGAACACATATCAACGCATTTGAAGAGGCCGGCACGGTGAATAAATGTAGTGCACTCACGTACCGTGGGGGCGGAGCCAGGTGCTAGGGGAGGAGGGGAGAGGACGTCATGTTGAGGAAACGAAACCTAAAGCACCCCGATGAGTAAGCAGTTCTATTTCAGGAGATAAATAACACGCATTAAATAGTCTGACAGACAGAAACAACAACAAGGTGAGTTAAGCAGCACAACTTCGAGATAAGTTAAAACCACTTTTGCTGTTATGGAATAACAAAAATAATAGGATTGCTCAATACATAAACTTTGTCGTCTAGGAATGGCCTGTGCCAACGCTGCCTGGTCCGAGGAGAACGTTTCATGTTCTATCTGTCTGGATGTGTTCAGCAGTCCAGTTTCCACGCCGTGTGGACACAACTTCTGCAGAACCTGTATTACAAAGTTCTGGGATGAACAAGTCAAATACAAATGTCCTGTTTGCAACAAGCTTTTCCAAACAAGACCTGATCTACAGGTCAATACCCTCTTTTCAGAGATGGTTGATCGGTTTGGAACGTCCGTACGAGTGAAAGAGCAGCCTTGTGTTGAACCAGGAGAAGTTCCCTGTGACTTCTGTACTGGGACCCAGCTGAAGGCCGTGAAGTCCTGCCTAGTGTGTCTTATCTCTTACTGCCAAACCCACCTGGAGCCACATCAGAGAGTCGCTCGCCTGAAGAGGCATCGGCTGGTCGAACCTATGGACCGTCTGGAAGACAGGATGTGTAAGAAACACGAACGACTTCTGGAACTCTTCTGCCAGACTGAACAGGTATGTGTGTGTCAGTTCTGCACAGAGACAGACCACAAGTCCCATCCTGTTGTACCTCTGAAGGAGGAATATGAAGTGAAGACGGCCCAGCTGGGGAAGATGAAGGCTGAAGTTCAGCAGATGATCCAGGAGAGACAAACAAATATCCAGGAGATTAAAGACACAGTTAAACGAAGCAAAGCAGACGCAGACAGAGAGATAGCTGATGGTGTGCAGGTCTTCACTGCTCTGATGCGCTGCATTGAAAAGTGCCAGGATGATCTCAACCAAATGGTTAAAGAGAGACTGAAATCCACAGAGAAACAAGCTGAAGGCCTCATCAAAGAGCTGGAGCAGGAAATAGAAGATCTGACCAATAGAAGCTCAGAGGTGAAGCAGCTCTTACACACTAAAGACCACCTCCACTTCCTCCAGACCTTCAGATCCCTGAAGGATACTCCACCCACCAGGGACTGGACGACGGTGGAGGTCCGTCCTCTGTCATACGTAGGGATCTTGAGGAGATCCCTGGATCAGCTGGAGGAGACACTGAACATGGAGATGAAGAAGGTGCCTGACCTGAAATCACCTCTGTTGAAGGGTAAGTTTAGGGGACTAGGGGACGTCTGTTCATTCAAATCCTACTGATTGAAATTCCCAAATAGTTCATAAAATAGTATATTCTGATATTTGTGCATTATTTTATGTGCATTATTGATATCGTTCCGAAAAAATTGACCCCAGAACGAATTTCAATTTCAACTTCTTTCATTTCTTTATTTAGCAAAGAATAATCCATTCTCTGTACTGTATGCTGTAATGCACAGAAATAAAATGCTTACACACTTAAATTGGTGCACATAATATGCCTCTTCATCTGAGCTGAACTTGCAGTGTTAAGATTGTGCTGCATGTTCAGACTATTAAGAATTATTACTAACTTGTGTTATAGCTTTTGCATTTGTGTTGTGGCATCTGTGTGTGTGTTGCTTTTACGATTGAGTTGTGGAGGTTTCAATTTCGTTGTGGATTTACCAATATTGCGCTTGTGTTTTTTGAAATTTTCAAGTTTCGCATATGCAGTTCATTCGCCGTGTCTTGGCCACTGTAACATACTTCACTTCCATGATATTTAAATTATTAATTAATTAATTTGATGAACTACGGAGAGGTTTTGTAGGCCCCCTGAGAGGGGATCCTACAATGAAGATGTGTAAATTATTTCCCGACATTTTGCCGTTGTCGACGGGGGGGGGGGAATCCTGACGGGCGGGGGGGAGACGGCTGTGGTGTCAAGTGGCCACTGGGCCGAGCTACCACTAGTGGCCCTCTTTTTCTTGGCTCATGATAGGCCTCTGATCTTTGTAAGCCCCAAACAAAAAATCCCATTGTCTTGGGCCTACGCCGATTGGGGGGCCTATCATGGGACAGTAAAAAGAAAAAAAAAGCATATATATATATGTTTATTTTTATTTTTTATTTTTTTTACTGCAGCTCATGATAGGCCCCCTGATCATCGTAGGCCCTATAGCTTCAGCCAAGGTAAGCAGTGATAATGTGACATTGTTAACTGCCACGGCAGATTTGAGGTTTGTTTTGTGTTGTCTCTGAATAGTGAACTTGATGGTGTGGTTCGTCTGCCCTACCCTGGGTCACATGAGGCAAATGTTTTATGAGGTTAGAGATTAGACTTATTTAATTACCAGCGTTAACTCAATATTAAACCATAAACCATATTTGCACATTTAACCGGTACACACAGGTACACACAGAGCTCTTTTGCATTATTGAACAGGTGTTTGTGTGTCAGTTCTGCACAGAGAGAGTCCACAAGTTCCACCCAGTTTTACCTCTAAAGGAGGAATATGAAGTGAAGACCGCCAAGGTGGGGAAGATTGTATCTGAAGTTCAGCAGATGATCCAGGAGAGACAAATAAAGATTAAGGAGATCAAAGACAACGTAGAAATTAGCAAAGCAGACGCAGACAGAGAGATAGCCGATGGTGTGCAGGCCCTCACTGCTCTGATGCGCTGTATTGAGAAGTTCCGGGGTGATCTCAACCAAATGGTTTAAGAGAGACTGAAATCCACAGAGAAACAAGCTGAAGGCCTCATCAAAGAGCTGGAGCAGGAAATAGAAGATCTGATAAATATAAGCTCATATTTGAAGCAGCTCTCACACACTGAAGACCACCTCCACTTCCTCCAGACCTTCAGACCCCTGAAGAATCCTCCAAACCACCAGGGAATGGACGACGGTGGAGGTCCGTCCTCCGTCACCTTGAGGAGATCCCTGGATCAGCTGGAGGAGACACTGAACATGGAGATGAAGAAGCTGCGTGATGCTGAACTGAAGAGGGTCCAGCAGTATGAAATAGATGTGGCTCTGGATCCTGATACAGCTCAACCCCATCTCATCCTGTCTGAGGATGGGAAACAAGTACATGATGAAGGTTACGCAGCTCAGACGTAACAAAGAAACGGGGCAGGAGGCCGCGAAACAATCCACGTTTCTTGTTTGAATTGCGTGAAAGCATGAATCAAAACGGGTCTTGACAATCATAGATCAAAACACAAATCAAATCTCCCGCCGCCGTCTCTCGGAGAGCAGGCCCACTTTTATCCGGTTTGGGGGACACGCCCTGTACGCGGGCACACCCCCATCCTGGAACACGCGGGACCAGGCCTATGAGAGCACAGGCAGACAAAACAAGTAGCACACACACAATGACAACTGAAAGGCCAATGTGGCCGTAACAATGTAACTGTAGTGAAGAAACTCCCAGACAACCCTAAGCAATTTACACAGTATATACATGTTCTCACGAGGCAGAGCTTCTCCTCAGGGAGATTTTACTTTGAGGTCCAGGTTAAAGACAAGACAACATGGTGTTTAGGAGTGGCCAGAGAGTCCATTGACAGAAAAGGCAAGATCATAGTGACCCCTGAGACGGGTAACTGGACTCTTCTCTCTCCGACACCCGCTGGTCTCAGCATGATTCTTGTAGGCCTACAGTATGTTTTCTGTCGTTGATCAATAAGAGGACATTTTAACCACGATGGTTGAATTAAAATCAGAGGAAGACAGCAAGTGAAGCTCGAAAGCGAAATCCCACACAAGAGCAATAGAATCATTTAATTTTATTAGCCTATATGCCTTGTGATGTGGCGTTTGATCTGTATTTTTCGGCTGCGCATGTGTTTTTGGAATTTTAAATTGCTGCAATAATTTATGTTGTTGACTTCTAACATGTCTCTTTGCTGTTTAAATCTAACAGTAGTCTATGAGTAGTACATCAGCGGTAACCACTGTGAGGTAACTGGACAGAAAGAGACAGATTCAAACTCTAAACCCTGTTTCATTCTGTGTTGCTTTTAATCATTTGTTTGTTTGTTTGATTGTTTGGCCGTCCCCACGGTGATCACCGTGACAACAGTCAGGCAGGTCATGCCATGCCGGCATGCCATTCTCGGCGCTCATCGAGCTTGCCGCGGTCGACCACCGGCCAAGCGGAGCAGGGAAGCACCGGAGGCCCAGCGCCCAAAGGTGCCAATGCTTCCATCATCCGTCACCATGGAGACCTGCTGTTGAGTCATTTAGCCGACGCTTTGATCGAAAAAAATAACTTTGTTGATTCAGTTAAAAACGAAAAAAATAAGGTTCACACTGACATGTGATTACGTATTCATTAGTATCTTTGGATAGATGTCGTTGTTTGAGGGTTTAGGTATCATTTCTTCCTCTCTTATCGGGCTTATCTGAGACGGGTAACTGGACTCTTCTCTCTTACAAGCATGGGTTGTTATTTAGTGATAAACCTGCTGTCCTTCTCCCTCTGAGAGCTGAGCTCCAGAAGGTGGGGGTGTTTGTTGATTATGATGAGGGTCTGGGCCCCGTTTCTCGTACGAAGGATCTTGCGAACCTTCGTAAATTTCTTTGGAGTGTTTCCCGAAACTCCTTTTAACATGAACGCGCCTGCAATGCACTAACAACGTTCGTAGGATTGTAACTGTCCACTGACACAGTGCTGAAATGGGGTCTGTATAAGTGGGAGGTGCAGGAATGTTGCAGGAAATCAAAGCCAACAGCAGAGTAGTCTACGAAATGAATAGACTGCAATAATATGAACGCTACAAATATTAAAACATAATTGATTAGGCCTAGGCCGACATATGCTTTATCAGTCCTAATCCTGAACGCACTGTGTGTATATTTTTTTTACGGCATTTTCCCCCATGAAATAATTCCATATTACAAAAGTCAAAAATAGCTTGTGTGACAACTACATTTCTCTTAATGTGCTGATTTCTGAAACATGCTTTGAGCAGCAAAGAGAGCAGACTTTATCTGATTCCGCATAAGGTTTCATTGATTGGCGCGCACTCTCTAGTCTAGAATATTTGTAGACATTAAAAATGCAACGTTCCATTCATTCATCATGATTCAAACGCAGAGGCTAGGCATTGACACACGGCTATTGCTGACCCGATAAGGAGAGCTTGGTCTAGATCCTGGCCATTTTGTTGGGCAGGATGATGTATTGGCCTTTTTACACTGCCAAGCCGGATCAGTCGCAGCTTGGCACGCCCGGCGATTTCACCGTCTTATCTTAAGTTTCCTGTGTAAAACCGAGGGGGCGCGGGTGCGGGCTTTCTTGGTTGACTGGAGAAGGCGGGGCTGCGCACGGAGTCTAGACCTCTTTAGAATAATTTGCATACTCTCGGATGTTTTAATTTTTTTTGAATGAAGACACCCGCATGCAATAATGAGTTCACGTCTGAGTGTAGACTACAAATGCGATTAACTATGGTCAGGGATGTTCGTTACTGTCTAGACAGGGTCCAATAAATAGTGAACTTCATCACAGCCTCACCGAAGTGCCTAAAGTGCTTAATGCAAACAATCGCAACAAAAAAGTTCTCAGACACCCGCTGGTCTCAGCATGATTCTTGTAGGCCTACAGTATGTTTTCTGTCATTGATCAATAAGAGGACATTTTAACCACGATGGTTGAATTAAAATCAGAGGAAGACAGCAAGTGAAGCTTGAAAGCGACCTCCCACACAAGAGCAATAGAATCATTTAATTTTATTAGCCTATATGCCTTGTGACGTGGCGTTTGATCTGTATTTTTCGGCTGCGCATGTGTTTTTGGAATTTTAAATTGCTGCAATAAATTATGTTGTTGACTTCTAACATGTCTCTGTCTTTGCTGTTTAAATCTTAACAGTAGTCTATGAGTAGTACATCGGCGGTAACCACTGTGAGGTAACTGGACAGAAAGAGACAGATTCAAACTCTAAACCCTGTTTCATTCTGTGTTTCTTTTAATCATTTGTTTGTTTGTTTGATTGTTTGGCCGTCCCCACGGTGATCACCGTGACAACAGTCAGGCAGGTCATGCCATGCCATCCTTTGTCTTCTCTGCGCTTATCGAGCTTGCCGCGGTCGACCACCGGCCAAGCGGAGCAGGGAAGCACCGGAGGCCCAGCACCCAAAGGTGCCAATGCTTCCATCATCCGTCACCATGGAGACCTGCTGTTGAGTCATTTAGCCGACGCTTTGATCGAAAAAAATAACTTTGTTGATTCAGTTAAAAACGAAAAACATAAGGTTCACACTGACATGTGATTACGTATTCATTAGTATCTTTGGATAGATGTCGTTGTTCTAGGGTTTAGGTATCATTTCTTCCTCTCTTATCTCCTCCTTCCTCCTCCTCCTCCCTCCCTCACTACCTCCTCCCTCATCCTCTTTTTTCTTGAACCCTCCTTCCTCCTCCAACTCCACCCTTTCTCCTCCCCTTCCTCATCCTACCACTCCCGTCCCTCGACACCTCCACTCACACCCTTCATCCTCTTCCTCCTCTCATCTTCCTCCTCCTCCTCCCCTTCATACCTCCTCCCCTCCTCCCCCCCTCTTTTCACCTCCTCTACCTCCTCCTCCCCCTCTCCTCTCTCCTCCACTTCCTCCTCGTCCTCCTCCTCTACCTCCTCCTCCTCTTCCCCCCCCCCTTCTTTCTCCTCCTCCTCTTCCTCCCCTCCTCGTCCTTCTCCTCTACCACCTCCTCCTCTTCCTCCCCCCTCCTTTCTCCTCCTCCTCCTCCCCCTCCTCCACCCCCTCCTTCTCCTCCTCCTCTTCTTCCACCCTAGTGGGTGGAAGAATCCTCCATCCACCAGGGACTGGACAACGGTGGAAGTCCGTCCTCCGTCGACTTGAGGAGATCCCTGGATCAGCTGGAGGAGACACTGAACATGGAGATGAAGAAGCTGCGTGATGCTGAACTGAAGAGGGTCCAGCAGTATGAAGTAGATGTGACTCTGGATCCTGATACAGGTCATCCCAGGATCCTCCTGTCTGAGGATGGGAAACAAGTACATGATGGAGGTGTAGTGAAGAAACTCCCAGACAACCCTAAGAGATTTGCAAACTATATATGTTCTCACAAGGCAGAGCTTGTGGTTAGAGAGTCCATCAACAGAAACAGTTTCATTATAGTGACCCCTGAGACGGGTTACTGGACTCTTTACTGCGATGATGATGGGTTGTTATTTAGTGATAACCCTGATGTCCGTCTTCCTCTGAGAGCTGAGCTCCAGAAGGTGGGGGTGTTTGTTGATTATGATGAGGGTCTGGTCTCCTTCTATGATGTGGAAGCCAGGGTTCATATCTACTCTGCTTCTGGCTGCACCTTCAGTGAGCCTCTCTATCCAATCCTCAGCCCAGGTCTCTACAAGGATGGAGGTATAAACTCTGGCCTCCTGATCATCTCACCTGTCCATCAAACAGACTACGACCTTTGTTTGATAATAAAATTGTCAAACAACCATGACACCTGATGTTGTTTCATGAATTAGAATCTCTACCATTTGATATTTGAGAGATCTATATTAATGTAGTACCGCTGTCATTTAACTGGAATGAATCATTAAGAAAAATAACCCTGAGTGTTAATATAACCCATTGTACATTATTGTACTATTTTGTTCAATGTTAATTCAATGTGCAAAGTGTTTATATTTTTTTTTTGAAAAAGCTTAACGCTGTACAATTGTAAACCGTTGCAGTTATGTAGAATATGATAGTTAATTAGATGCTTAGAAAAAGTAGTTAATTATTATTATTTAGTAATACTTCTGAATCATGAATGAAAATACTAAATGTTTGTAACTTTTCTGACATCAATAATAAATTGACTGGATCATTCTCAGTGCAATAATTATTCAGTAGAATTGGTGTATTCTTCACAGTACAATATGTGTTTAGTTGAATTGATACATTTTCAGTATAATATGTGGTTTTAGTAAATTTTCAGTGGAATCTTTAATATCTTAGTGCAATGATAGGTACGCTTTCAGTGGAATGGGTACTTAATATGTATTCAGTAGATCAGGTCAATTCTCAGGAGATAAAACAAATAACATTTGTTGCCTAAAAACCCTATTTTTCACATTATGGGATTCATGGAAGGATTAAAATCACTGATCAATTGCACACGTTTGTAGCTGATGAGCCAGTCAATGATTTTTAATGTCCACCTTACAACCACCCAACATGTGTAACACACTAACACAAAGGTCACAGTGACTACATGTAAAGATTCTCCTCGTGTGTGAGTACCGTGACTTTGTCTTGTCATCTCTCCTCTCCTCTCCATCCTCCCCTTAGTTTCTCCTCTCTCCTTCCTCTCTCTTCTCTTACTCCTCTCTCCTATCTCTCCTCACCTTTCTGTCTCATCTAGGATTGTGTTTATCACTGTTACGCTTAACAATGTTGTTTCTACAAACTTCAATGTAATGGATTTTTAGATTTGTTTAGTCAAATATTGTTAAGCACATGTCAGTGTGGGCGTGTCTGTGGAGGATGGCTGGTTGAGGCAGCCTCACCTGACCGAGTCTGATTGGACTCTGGGGCTGGGTGTTGCTGCACACCTGTTGCACATTGAGTAATCAGAGGGCACAGGTTAAACCGGCCATTTAAAGAACCCTGTATACACTAGTATTACTGCAAGGCCATGGCCAGTGGCAAACAGTGGAAAGAACATCAGCAGCGCTGCTATTGTAACTCTTAGCAAACACAACGTTAATTTAAGTATTTTCATTTAAGCACAAGATTCCCGACGAGACCCCCGATGTGAACAAAAATTTTTCATTGCAGTATCTTTATTGACGCAAATAAACTCTTCCAGCGCTTTAACTGACTATTGCGGCTCTTCATTCCTTTCCGCATCACGTCTGTCTGCGCTTTGACATCATCTTTTGCCCTCCTCCCGTAACGTCTCTCTCACGTCGTTGGTTTTATCGCGAGAGTTTCGGTTCGGACAGTGTGGAATCGGGGGTTGTTCATGAGCGGATGGAGTGGCGTGCAGGGCCCCAGGAGCAGTGCATTATTCTGAAATCCACCAGTATTCAGTGGCCAAGCCTGGTATTGCAGCTGTTTAAGCGGGCTGTGGACAGGTCCCTTGATTCATGGGGCCCAGAAGTAGATATCTCCGTTCACTCCGATACAAGTGGGGAGCAGGAATGTGTCTCCGGAAAAAAATTCTGGATACCAATCAAAAGCTCATAATTATCTTTATACCATGTCCTAATAAAAGTTTTCTCTCTCAAAACGCAACCTCAAGCGTTTTATTAGCCGTTTTATTTATTATTTTTTTGCAGGAGAAGGAGGGGTGGGCAGCTGAAAGGAGTCGTAGTGAAACAAATGTTGTTTCGGCCCGGCATCCGAGAGGGCCTAGTGCCCTCCGTTAACTTCTCGCGTCCGAGGTTTTTCCTTTTACTTAACATGAATGACGTTGATGGTTTTTAGGCACTGTGTTGACTTTTTATCACTTAAGTTCACCGAGGGATGTGTAGACAGACCTCTTGCTTATGATGGTACAATGCTAGAGAACTAGAATAGTTCTACATCCGGAACGTCATGCACTAGGGCGTGGCTAGGCTCCCATGATGCGGAAGCAAATCTGTCCTTGATGTTGCCCTGCGCCATTGAGCAGTTTTCATAGGAATGAATGGGCGCCATTTTTTAATCTGCTGTCCTTTCTTTAATAGGTCCATGGAAGCGTGTGGTGGGCCGTTCTGCCATCTTTGTAGTCCACACACTGACTACAGGAACGCACTCGTTAAGATGTGTCGTTACATGTCGTTAAGATGTCTCCTTACATGGCGTTAAGGGTCTGGTGTCTCACCATTTCCAAATCGTAGTCGATATTATTTATATAGTTTTGATATGTTTTGATGTTGTATTCTTTCTGCCACCAGAATAACATGTTCGTTGTAACTAGACTTATGGTGCAATCCATTTGTATGGTACGCCGGTAGGCCTACGTGCTAGTCGTAAATTGTAAATGTTCCAGCTTTCTTACAGCATTTCTGCAAGACAGGAAATTACGTCACGTTCTAGCTAGAGCAGGTCGTACGTACCAGCATACAAATGGATTACACCATAAGCCACGTCTAGATGTCTCAACCCCCCGCCAACAACACACACACACACTCACACACACACACACACACACACACACACACGTTAATCTATTGAATTGTGTCCCAGAGCACGATTGTTAGACTTTTTTCGTGCTACACAGAACGAAATGTAAACCAATGCATTTTGAATGGGAGCGTTTTTCAGACGAGACAGAGAGTGTGCGCAGACAGTACAGTGCACCCCTCTAGTAATATATATGTCAATATTTCCGATTTTTTAAGCAGACCCTCCTCAAAAAACTGAAACAAACGTGCTCCACAGAATGTGCGCTTTTTTAAGCAGACTCTTGTTATATATATGTTAATATTATTTTTTTTGCATTTTTGAAGCAGACCTCCTCAAAAACTGAAAATAAATAAATAAATAAAAATAACCGTGCTCCCACAGAACGAAATGTAAACCAATGCATTCTGAATGGGAGTGTTTATCAGATTTTTTCCGTGCTACACAGAACAAAATGTAAACCCATGCATTTTGGATTGGAGCATTTCTCAAAATATACATACATATATATTATATATATATATTCATTTTATAGGAGAGGACTATGTAGTGCATTCAGTGTTCCATCTCTATTGGCTCCCTCTCTCTTCTCTTTTCCTCTGTCTTTTGAGAATTCATGTCGATATAACGAGAAAGAATGTAACGATAACGGCAAGAAAATAAAGGCTCCATGGTCATAATTATTTTAAATATAATTAAATTAAAGCGTGTAACGAGGAAATGAGACGATCTAGTTGTGGGCCAGCAGAGGCTGAATTTTAACCAAATTCGGCCCATAAACTTAGTTTTTACATCGTTTTTATATTATGAATAGTTTAAGATTTTCTGGTATACCTGAACCACACTTACTAATTGGTGGAAGTGGATTTTCAACGGTCAATTAGGCTGCAGATCTTGGTATAGCGATAATTGAATAAAAGCTACATGGTCTAAATATTAGAGGCTAACTAAATAATTGTATATTTATATATATAATATATATATAAATGTATATTAATGTTAAATTAATTCAATATTAAACCAATGCATTTCAATCTGAGATTTTTTTCGACTTCAGAAGGGGGGCGGGCTGCACACTGCACGCTCTAAGCATCATCTTGTTATAACGATAATTGAATAAAGGCAAGGCCTACATGTCTACTTTAATATAAATTTTTTATATTAATATTATAACTAAATCATTTTATATAAAAAAATATATATACAGGCCTATATAATATATATTTTAATATTTAATTAATTCAATATTAAACCAATGCATTTCAATTGGGAGATTTTTTTCGACTTCAGAAGAGCTGCGCAGTGCACGCTCTCGCCCCCCCATATCGTTCTATTTCCCACAGTTTAGACTTGTAATTAATACGTTTCTTTTGTATTCAACGCGACTCCTTTCATTTTTTTTATCACTGTCTGGTGGCTAGTAGGCCTAGGCTATAACGTCACTCTGAGAGATGTGCACGGACACATTTAACGAGGCAGGGTTATTTGAAATAATTCATTAAGTTATCATGTGTGAGAGGTCTCTCCATCGGTATCTTGTTCTCTTTCTTTCTTATGAGCAGCCGTTCTGGTAAGAGTCGTTTGCGGACTCGTACTCACACATATTTATACATGTATGAGGTTAAAGTCAAGGAGATAAGGCTCATATGACTACCAGTGTTGACTCAATATTAAATCACAAACCATAATAGCACTTATAACTTTGACACAAAGAGAGAGGGTTGCTTTTATAAAGACTGTGGTTAACAATACCAGCCTCAGGTGTTGGAGGATCCCTCTTCTGGGCTCTGTCTCTGGGTTCCTTCCATCTGGGTTCTTAGCGGAGGGTTTCCTTTTCCTGTAGAGGGCTTCGGGCTCTCCCCCTTTCTGTCTACCTGCCTGTCTGTCTCTCTGTCCGTCTGTCTATACATTTATCCTGGAGATATAGTGGTTTTTTTTGTATGTATGTTTCAGGAGGCTCAGATTGAGTATTTGTTCAAGTTGTGCAATGTCTCAAACACTGTGTGTGTGTGTGTGTGTGTGTGTGTGTGTGTGTGTATGAGTGTGTGTGTGTGTGTGTGTGTGTGTGTGTGTGTGTGTGTGTGTGTGTGTGTGTGTGTGTGCGTGCGTGCGTGCGTGCGTGCGTGCGTGCGTGTGTGTGTGTGTGTGTGTGCTTCAGTATTACGTTTTTAACTCCCCCCCAGAGCGGATGTCTCCCAATGAGTGGGTCTCAATTTCCCATCAGGCAGAAATATTTCACGGATAGCCAGATAACAAGGACCTTAACAGCTTCATTTATATCAGGTGTCAGCATTGTAGGGGTGCAGTCTGAAATCCTCGCCCCCCAAGTTTGTACTTCCTCAAATCCCGAACTCCGTAGCCCCCCAGCCAGGAGGGAAACAGGCTCCACCCACTAAATTGTATTGAAGGAATAGAAACAAATCGTCAGACTTAAATTATGTAAGACTTCCATGGGTTAATGTCACATCATTTTCTGATGCTCAATGCACACCTTGATAACAACTAGAACTAAATTACAGATACCAGGTGTGCGTCTCTGAATAGTGAACATGTTGGTCTGGTTCGTCTGCCCTACCCTGAGTCACATGATGCAGCTGTTTTATGAGGTTGAAGTCTGGGAGATAAGCCTCATATAACTACCAGTGTAAGTCATTATTAAATAACAAACCATACTAGCACATATAACCTGGACATACAGGGAGAGTGTTGCATTTATAAAGACTGTGGAGAAAAATAGCAGCATCAGGAAAAGTCAAGTCAATTGTTTTTGTATAGCTGTTAATCCCAGTTCAAGGGGCAAATCACCATTAAATCACCATAATGTCTATGGTTTTGTATCAGCTCTTGGTCTGTTTTGTCGTATATTGTGTCTTCAAACATATTTGAAAACACATCTATTTGAATTACAGCACAAGAATCAAAGCCCCCCAAAGCCACAGTGTGGAACTTGAACCGTTAGTGAACTGTCTGTGGGGGCGGAGCCAGGTGTTAGGGGCGGAGCCAAGTGTTAGGAGAGGAGGGGACATCTTGTTCAGGAAATAAAACTCTAGGTTCATTGAAACCAAATCCACCCGACGTGGAAGCAGTACTCTCTGTCAGGAGAAAAATGAATGGCAATTGGGAAAAAAATGTCTGGGAGACAGAAACAACAAAAAGGTGAGTAAAATAGCACAACTTGTTATTTCCTGTCCTCCCGTTATGGTATTACAAAAGTAATGGAATTGTCAATGAATACCCCTTGTTGTCTGTGTCTAGGAATGGCCGCTGCTAACACCTTATGGTCTGAAGAGGACTTTTCATGTCCCATTTGTCTGGATGTGTTCAGCAGCCCAGTTTCCACACCATGTGGACACAACTTCTGCAGAACGTGTATTACAAAGTTCTGGGATGAACAAGTCCAGTACAAATGTCCCGTTTGCAACAAGCTTTTCGACACAAGACCTGATCTACAGGTCAATACCCTCTTATCAGAGATGGTTAATCGGTTTGGAACGTCCGTACGAGTAAAAGAGAAGCCTTGTGTTGAACCAGCAGATGTTCCCTGTGTCTGTACTGGGACCCAGCTGAAGGCCGTGAAGTCTCGTGAAGTCTCGTGTATTATTGAACAAATTAATGAAAGGTGGTGCAACAATCTGTTATTTAAAAAAAATTGAAACATTTTAAAACCATATACAATTATATTTATTTACAATGTTTATTTGCAGGCATTTCCACGCAAACGTAAATGTGTCCCTAATCTTCCAGACACAGCAGCATCTGCCTATGACAACTCTCCTGCGGGGACTAGCGACAGCATACCGTCTCGATCTCTGAATCCATTTCCCTGTAATTCCGTACACGAGTGACGTACTTGAGCAGGTACATAAATGCACGATTGCTGCGCAAATTGTTCATGCTATCGTTATGTATTATGTTGACCAACACTCTTACACTGATCATTCTGTACAACAACCAAAGATAAAACAATTCTAATCCAGGATATAGCATCTCCCCGTCAACTATAGAAAAGGATGGGTTTATTGTAACACATACACCCTTTCAAAATGTATAACCTCGTCTACTCTTTATTACCATCTACCTGGGACATGGCTCCACGCATTCGCCGGTTTCTTTGAAAACAAATGCACATGGCTGGTGTCGAAGTGGATGGGGAGGGGTCGTCAACGAGCTGCTACGACAATGTTGTAAAATATCTCCTCCGGAGATATAGGGGGAGCTCAATGCGAGGGCAAACCAAGAAAACAGCTAAGAAGTAGCCAAAGTCGCATAGTTCCCCTGTAAAGATATTCTGCCTCTGTATGTCTCTCTGTCACTCGCTCTCTCACTGTCACACTATGTATCACTTTCTGTGTCTATTTCGTCATCTTTGTTAATCTCTTCCTCACGATGTAGTTAGAGAATGAGAGAAGAGTGAGAGCACTCTTCTCTTATTGTCTACTGCCATCGTTCTGAATTTCTTTCCCTCTTATATTTTTTTATCTCTCCCTCTCTCTCACTCTCACTCTCTCTCTCTGTGTAGGCAGGATATATTTTGTTGGACAGAAATGAAGAGTTACACAGAAAACATCACCAGTCCCACTAGAGCTGTTTTTCAAAACATTAGCAATGTGCATTAAACCAAAACAACAGCAACGTGCATGATGCCAGTAAGTCAAGTGTGTGGCCTTCACAGACGGAGGTGGACATCATATTCATTCTTTCCGTCTCTCTGGCTTTCATTCCATGCAGATCTCTGTACGAATAACCCCAGTGGCGAGCTGTACGGCGTCCATATCTGTCCTTTAACATTGTGATGGTGTCGAGACATCGTGGGAGGATACTCTCTAGTGCAGGGCGAGCAGCACACTGCGGCCGTCTGTCCTCCGTCTCTAGGTTTGTGTTCCTCATTAGACTACGGTTGTCATGTGAGTCCACAGGCAGAGCGGCGCACGCCACTGGTTAAATGTGCACTGCTCAATGGTTTAGTGATCGCTTCAGGGTGAAAACAGCGTGTAGTGGGGCCCTAGCTTTAGACTGGGCCCCACACTGAGGTAACTGGACAGAAAGAGACGGATTCAAACTCCAAACCCTGTTTCACTCTGTGTTGTTTTTATTAATTTGTTTGTTTGTAAGAAGAACAATGACGTTAAAGTCAGCTCTCTTTGACGGACATCTTCATGCACGATGTTTGGTTTGTTTACAGCCTGCGCACAACGTGATTCCCGGCCAAACGTTACCGATTGGTTATGGCAGATCCAGATCCAGAGTGGCACTGGGCAGATCAAATAGTTTTAAACTTCAACAGACACCCGCCTTCAAGTGAGTTCACGTTTTTCGAGTAGGTCCGGACTCTGTGCAAATGAAATTAAGTACGAGTATGGTAGGACCAGGCTAGAAGAAAGCGTGTACTCTTCCCCATGGGTGTAAAATCCACTGGGGATGGGGGGATTATGTCCCCTCCTCTTTTCAAAACCCCGTTTGTGTCTCACCCACTTTTTAACCGGAAAAATCACTTATTTACTGTATGGCAAGCCGTCCGATTCTGGCTAAGAATGTGAATTGAGCTGCTGATTGTAAGGCCCTGATATATAATAAAAAAAATTAAAAAAAATGCCACGGATGAGTAGCGGACACGGACAGCCTGCCTACGCGGTTCTGTACTACATTTTGGCGTCCGCGGACTCTGAGTCTCGGACGTGTTCCACCACGCATGCGCACTTGAAAAATTGCTCACTGAATGAAGAGGCTTCACGTCCCTATATGTATGTAGAAATGCAGGAAATGGAATTCAAATCGCAATTTTTCAGGGGGAGTACCCCCCGACCCCCTGGATTATTGTGTCCTGCACACTTCTCAAAAACAAAGTTACGCCCTTGCTCTTCACGCTTTGGTCAGGCAAAGCGTGACACTGAACACACCATGCGAGGTGGACCAACGTACCAACACACACCAAACGTGTGTGTGTGTGTGTGTGTGTGTGTGTGTGTGTGTGTCAGAACTACTTTTACCAGCAGGTGGTGCACTAGTACTTCAAACGGGGCTAACTTTGCAAAAGCAAAAGGAGATCCCCCACTGACCAGACTGTTTCGCTGTAGTGCTCTCAGCTCTGCTGCTCGTGTGTGCGCTGTGCGCGTGCACATCAGGGAGAGTTCCTACAGCAGCGTAGAGCCAATTAACAGTTCTTTCCTCTCTCTCTGTTTCTGTCGAAAATCGGATCGGGGTTGGATAAAAAGTGTTCGGGGAAGCACCGAAACCCCGAATAGATCAAACCGATGATCCCAGTTACAGTTTCAAATAACCACTAAATCACAACAATGTCTCTCGTTCTGCACCGGCTCTCTTTTAACTCCAGAAAGAAGAGAACACAATCAACGCATTTGAAGAGGCCGGCACGGTGAATGAATGTAGTGCACTCACGTACCGTGGGAGCGGAGCCAGGAGGGGAGAGGACGTCATGTTGAGGAAACGAAACCTAAAGCACCCCGACGAGTAAGCAGTTCTCTCTTTCAGGAGATAACTGATTAACACGCATTAAATAGTGTGACAGACAGAAACAACAACAAGGTGAGTAAAGCAGCACAACTTTGAGATAAGGTAAAACCACTTTCGCCATTATGGAATAACAAAAATAATGGGATTGCTCAATACATAAACCATGTCGTCTGTGTCTAGGTATGGCCTGTGCCAACACTTACTGGTCTGAAGAGAACTTTTCATGTTCCATCTGTCTGGATGTGTTCAGCAGTCCAGTCACCACACCATGTGGACACAACTTCTGCAGAACCTGTATTACTAATTTCTGGGATGAACAAGAACAGTACAAATGTCCTGTTTGCAATGAGCTTTTCAACACAAGACCTGATTTACGTGTCAATACCCTCTTATCAGAGTTGGCAGCTCAGTTTAGAACGTCCGTAATAGTAAAAGAGCAGCCTTGTGCTGAACCAGGAAAAGTTCCCTGCGACTTCTGTACTGGGCAGGCTGTGAAGTCCTGCCTAGTGTGTTTTACCTCTTACTGCCAAACCCACCTGGAGCCACATCAGAGAGTTGCTCGCCTGCAGAAACATCGGCTGGTCGAGCCTATGGACCGTCTGGAAGAAAGGATGTGTAAGAAACACGACCGACTTCTGGAACTCTTCTGCAAGACTGAACAGGTGTGTGTGTGTCAGTTCTGCACAGAGACAGACCACAAGTCCCATCCTGTTGTACCTCTAAAGGAGGAATATGAAGTGAAGACGGCCCAGCTGGGGAAGATAGAGGCTGATGTTCAGCAGATGATCCAGGAGAGACAAAAGAATATTCAGGAGATTAAAGACACAGTTAAACGCAGCAAAGCCGATGCAGACAGAGAGATAGCTGATGGTTTGCAGGTCCTCACTGCTCTGATGCGCTGCATTGAAAAGTGCCAGGATGATCTCAACCAAATGGTTAAAGAGAGACTGAAATCCACAGAGAAACAAGCTGAAGGCCTCATCAAAGAGCTGGAGCGGGAAATAGAAGATCTGACCAATAGAAGCTCAGAACTGAAGCAGCTCTCACACACTAAAGACCACCTCCACTTCCTCCAAACCTTCATATCCCTGAAGGATCATCCACCCACCAGGGACTGGACGACGGTGGAGGTCCGTCCTCCATCATACGTAGGGATCTTGAGGAGATCCCTGGATCAGCTGGAGGAGACACTGAACATGCAGATGAAGAAGCTGCCTGATGGTGAACTTAAGAGGGTCCAGCAGTATGAAGTAGATGTGACTCTGGATCCTGATACAGCTCATTCCTGTCTCATCCTGTCTGAGGATGGGAAACAAGTACATGATGGAGGTGTAGAGAAGAAACTCCTAGACAACCCTAAAAGATTTATGAAGCAACTATATGTTTTCACGAGGCGGAGCTTCTCCTCAGGGAGATTTTACTTTGAGGTCCAGGTTAAAGACAAGACTGCTTGGTGTTTGGGATTGGCCAGAGAGTCCATCAAGAGAGAAGGTGAGATCATAGAGACCCCTGAGACGGGTTACTGGACTCTTTACTACGACGATGATGGGTTGGTATTTAATGATGACCCTGCTGTCCGTCTCCCTCTGAGAGCTGAGCTCCAGAAGGTGGGGGTGTTTGTTAATTATGATGAGGGTGTGGTCTCCTTCTATGATGTGGAAGCCAGGGTCCATATCTACTCTGCTACTGGCTGCACCTTCAGTGAGCCTCTCTATCCAATCCTCTCACCATGTCTCTATAATTTTGAAGGTATAAACTCTGCCCCCCTGATCATCTCACCTGTCAATCAAACAGACTAGGACCTTTGTTTGATAATAACATAATCAAACGACCAAAACAACTAATGTTGTTTCCTGAATTAGAATCTCTACTATGTGAGATCTGAGAGAACTATATTTGTATCATACTTTTCACTCTAATTTAACAGATCAATAAATTAAGCCACTAACACTGTGTAATATAAAAAAATGTAACCCATTTTAACTCATAAGACTACACTATAACTTTCAATGTCTTTTCATATAAATGTGTTTTTTTTTATTTTTAATGTAAGAAAGAAAGTAAGTAGATAATGTGAAATGGTAATTTTGATAACATTATCAATGTTTTTTTTTATATTCCTTTACTATTTTGACTGATGTTTGACAACACAAAACAACGTTTAAAAACTTTTTGAGATTTGAATAAAAATGTACTAAAAGAAGAATGGGGACATCTGTGGAATAGGTACATTCTCAGTACAATACGTATTCTGTAGAATAGGTGCATTCTCAGTACAGTATGTATTCACTGGAATAGGTACATTTTCAGTGGAATAGGAACAAACTCAGTACAATATGTATTAAGTGGATTAGGTACATTTTCAGTGGAATAGGTACAAACTCAGTACTATGTTTATTCAATAGATTAGGTACATTATCAGTGGGATGAAACAAAAAACAACCTTTTACACATGATGGGAGTCAAGGATAAAAAACTCATAACTGCACATTTTTGTAGCTGTTGAGCCAATCAATGACTTAATGTCTACCATATTACACCAACCCAACATGTGTAACACACTAACACAAAGGTCACAGTGACTACATGTACAGATTCCCCCCATGTGTGTGAGTACCATGACATTGTCTTGTCAGCTCTCCTCTCCTCTCCATCCTCTCCTTAGTTTCTCCTCTCTCCTTCCTCTCACTTCTCTTCCTCCTCTCCCCTCTCTCTGCTCTCCTTTCTAGTTCATCCATGATTGTGTTAATTAACGTCTTGCATACTCATTACACGTGTTTACAAATTACCTAGGCAATATTATGATTTATTTGGGCAAATATTTGAAGAGCTTTATCTCTAATGTAGTCTTTTTTAAGACGGCGCACAATTATTTTGCTCCACTGATCCATGGTTCAGTTGTTCCCTCAAAGGACAGCGACTATAGACTACTTTACTCATCGCACTAAATGCTGTTTTCTTCCAGGTCCTTCTCACTACAATAAACTCAACTTCATTCAAACATATACGGCGATCAAAACAACGTAACACCCGGGGGGCTTGCAGCGGTGGAACTAGAGCCTTATAGGGTGGTCAGGGGGTGGCCCAGCCAGGGGCGTAGGAATGAGTTTAACATTGGGGGGGACACATATCGGAAACCTGACAGATCCGGTATAATTTTTAGGTGGGACAAATGCGTCTGTCTCTCTCCGATATTTGAGGGAACACGTCCCCTCCGTCCCCCCCAGTTCCTACGCCCTTGGGCCCAGGTATCTTCAGTGGGTCTGTAGACCGTGATAGGAAAGTGAGTGTGGAACCCTAACCTGTCATCGAAGGAGCATGGATTAACCCTCTGATGGCTGATTAGAGATAGAAGTGATGATCCACCGAGGCTAGAGTTCTTCAATGTGGCAGCTAGTGTGGTCCGGGCTACCTAGCTACCTGCGGTGCCTACACTGGAATTATTCAACGTACTCTGAATAGCCCACAACACACACACACACACACACACACACACACACACACACACACACACACACACACACACACACACACGCACACACACACACACACCCTCACCCCAAGTGGTTTGCTTCAACTTTAGCCCCTGAGCAGCAAGACAACTGATGTTTTTTATTACACTTTTTCTTTATTAATCTTTTTTGCCTTTATAATGTCTGGACAGTTAGTGCCAGATATAGAGAGATGAGGGGGAGACAATGTTTGTTCTTGATGTGTGTTCTTGAACCAAAGCTAGCTCCCTGAATGTGATACCGAACAGTTTCTTTATTTAGTTTACGTTTTAGTTTTGTTCCTGTATGTTTTGTTTCTATCACGGGGAACAAGGCGCTGCACGGAGGTCCTCGTTCCTCTGTATGCAGTGATTCTATTGGCTCATCTAATCCTGGACCTTTCTGTTTGGCATTCTGCTGACTTGACCTGTATTATGAGGCTGAATAAAGTCAAAAGCAATATTTTTCTGATCGATAACACAAAACGATTGTGTGTGTGTGTGTGTGTGTGTGTGTGTGTGTGTGTGTGTGTGTGTGTGTGTGTGTGTGTGTGTGTGGGGGGGGGGGGGGGGGGTATGTGTGTGTGTGTGTGTGTGTGTGTGTCAGAACTAATATTACCGTTAGGGGGTGCACTAGTACTTCAAACGGGGCAAACTTCCAAAATGCAAAAGGAGATCCCCCACTGACCAGACTGTATCGCTGTCTGCTGCTCGTGTGTGCACTGTGCGCGTGCACATCGGGGAGAATTCCTACACTAGCGTTTCGCCAATAAACAGTGCTTTAATCTCTGTCAATTTCTGTCGAAAATCGGATCGGGGTTAGATAAAAAGTATTCGTGGAAGCCCCGGAAACCCAAATAGATCTACACCGATGATCCCAGATACAGTTGCAAATGACCACTAAATCACTACAATGTCTCGCGTTCTGCACCGGCTCTCTTATAACTCCAGAAAGAAGAGAACACATATCAACGCATTTGAAGAGGCCGGCACGGTGAATGAATGTAGTGCACTCACGTACCATGGGGGCGGAGCCAGGAGGGGAGAGGACGTCATGTTGAGGAAACGAAACCTAAAGCACCCCGACGAGTAAGCAGTTCTCTCTTTCAGGAGAAAAATAACACGCATTAAATAGTCTGACAGACAGAAACAACAACAAGGTGAGTAAAGCAGCACAACTATGAGATAAGTTAAAACCGCTTTAGCCGTTATGGAATAACAAAAATAATGGGATTGCTCAATACATACATTTGTCGTCTGTGTCTAGGAATGTCCTGTGCCAACACTTCTTGGTCCGAGCCTCTCGAACTGAAGATGGTCCAGCAGTATGACGTAGATGTGACTCTGGATCCTGATACTGCTCAGCACTGGCTCATCGTGTCTGAGGATGGGAAACAAGTACATGATGGAGGTTTAAGGAAGCCTCCCAGACAACTGGGAAAACTCCCTAACCCTAAGAGATTTACAAATGCTACATTTGTCCTCACGAGGCAGAGCTTCTCCTCAGGGAGATTTTACTTTGAGGTCCAGGTTAAAGACAATACTCAATGGTGTTTAGGAGTGGCCAGAGAGTCCATCAACAGAAAAGGTGATATCAGATTATCCCCTGAGACAGGATACTGGTTTCTTAACTACAACAAGGATGGGTTGGTATTCAGAGATAACCCTGATGTCCGTGTCCCTCTGAGGGCTGAGCTCCAGAAGGTGGGGGTGTTTGTTGATTATGAGGAGGGTCTGGTCTCCTTCTATGATGTGGAAGCCAGGGTTCATATCTACTCTGCTACTGGCTGCACCTTTACTGAGCCTCTCTATCCATTCCTCGGCCCAGGTCCCCACAAATATAAAGGTGGAAACTCTGCCCCCCTGATCATCTCACCTGTCAATCAAACAGACTAGGACCTTTGTTTGATAATAAAATGAACAAACAACCAAAACATGTAATGTTGTTTCATGAATTAGAATCTCTGCTATGTGAGACCTGAGAGAACTGCATTAATGTTGTACTGCCGTCATTTAACAAGGAGAAATTCAGTAGTGAAGCCTGACTATTATAAATTATTACCCATCGTAACCCACATTATATGCCCAACATTATACTGCTATAAAATTGTTAATTGTTGCAGCTATGTATAACATGTTTTGAGGTGTACATGTGTTTGTGTATATCATAATCATCTAAACATTACTAGTAGTTTATACTAACACAAAGGTCACAGTGACTACATGTCAAGACTCCCCCCGTGTGTGAGTACCGTGACTTTGTCTCGTCATCTCTCCTCCTCTCATCTTAGTTTCTCCTCCCTTTCCCTCCTCCTCCCTCCCTCGCCACCTCCTCCCTCCCCCTACCCATCCTTTCTTTTTCCTTCACCCCTCCTTCCTCCTCCAGCTCCACCCTTTCTCCTCCCCTTCCTCTTCCTACCCCTCTTGCCCCTCAACACCTCCACTCACACCCTTCCTCTCCTCCTCCCCTACATACCTCCTCCTCCTCCTCCTCCCCCCTCCTCCTGCCTTCCTCGCCTCCTCCTCCTCCCCTTCTCCTCCCCCCTCCTCCCCTCCTCCTCCACCTCCCCCCTCCTCCCCCTCCTCCCCTCCTCCTCCTTCCCCTCCTCTCCTCCTCCCCCCTCCTCCTCCCCTCCTCCTCCTCCTCCCCTCCTCCTCCTCCCCTCCTCCCCCCTCCTCCCCTCCTCCTCCCCCCTCCTCCTGCCTTCCTCGCTTCCTCCTCCTCCCCTCCTCCTCCCCCCTCCCCTCCTCCCCTCCTCCCCTCCCCCCTCCTCCTCCACCTCCCTCCTCCTCCTCCTCCCCCCCTCCTCCCGTCCTCCCCTCCTCCTCCCCTCCTCCTCCCCTCCTCCTCCTCCCCTCCTCCCCTCCTCCTCCTCCCGTCCTCCCCTCCTCCTCCCCCCTCCTCCTCCCCTCCTCCTCCTCCCCTCCCCCCTCCTCCTCCTCCTCCTCCTCCTCCACCTCCCTCCTCCTCCCCTCCTCCTCCTCCCCTCCTCCTCCTCAGAAGCGGGCCCCCCATGGTGCTCTCCAAGAGGCCCAACATGTCCTCGACCAGGGTCAACTACTCCCCCGACCTCAGCTGTCCACCAACCTCCCCACCTTCCTCACCCTACACACACACACACACACACACACACACACACACACACACACACACAGGTGCATGCACGCCCACACACACTTTTTTGTTTATTCATCTTTTTTGCCTTTACCTTCATGCCTTCACCTTGTCTGGACAGGTGTATGTGTGTGGGCACGTACGTGCCCCTATGTTTGTGTTTATGTGCCCCTGTGTTTGTGTGTGTGTGTGTGTGTGTTTGTTTGTGTCTAACAGATATGAGGTGGAGATAATGTGTGTTATTTTACCAAAGCTAGCTCCCTGAATGTGTAACCAAACAGATTCTTTATGTAGTTCATGTTTTAGTTTTGTTTCTGTATGTTTTGTTTCTATCACGGGGAACAAGGCGCTGCACGGAGGTCCTCGTTCCTCTGTATACAGTGATTCTATTGGCTCATCTTATCCTGGACCTTTCTGTTTGGCATTCTGCTGACTTGACCTGTTTTATTAAGTTGAATAATGGCAAAATAATTTCGAACAACAAGGAATGTTGAGTGAATACATGTCAGAACGAATGTGAAACGGGTTCCCTGTATGTTCCCTGTGTGTGTGTGTGTGTGTGTGTGTGTGTGTGTGTGTGTGTGTGTGTGTGTGTGTGTGTGTGTGTGTGTGTGTATGACTCACTTTTACCAGCAGGGATTAAACTAGTTCTTCAAAAGGCGCAAACTTTCCAAAAGCGAAAGGAAATCCCCCACTGGCCAGACTGTATCGCTGTCTGCTGCTCGCGTGTAACTGTGCACGTGCACGTGCACATCGGGGAGAGTTTCTACAGCAGCGTAGCGCCAGGGGTGCCACTACCTACTTTCTGGGGGGTATGCAGACACATAGCAGGCGCCTTTTTTTTAGTTTACGTTTATAAATAAATAGAAATAATTGATTCATGGACATATAAAACACAATACTTTTATGACTGACTTCCAATTTTAAGTTTCATTTTACAGCAGGTGATCAGCTAAATCAAAAACAAAACAAATACTCTAGCCTACAATAATGTAATAACATGTTACAGCAGCTCAATACATTGTCTGTACTGGACATCATCTGCACAACAGTTTGTGCTTTATGTACCAATGTTACCACTAAATTGTTACATGTCGTGCCTTTTGCACTTGCCCATTTGTCAAGAATGACATCAAATGAAATACAATGTGCCACGCTGTTTTCAATAGATATAACTGCTAACTGGGACAAGCGATCATTGCTCAGAGTCGAACGAAGGTATGTTTTTATAAGCTTCAGCTTACTGAAGGATCTCTGCAGATGCAGCCGTCAGAGGCATGGTAAGGAATACTCTAAGAGCTACTGTCAAATTTGGGAACACCAAATCAAGATTGTCCTGTATGAGGAAATTTAACTTCTCAAGAGCCTTGTAGCCCTTCAGTAGACGGCTCGCTGGATATATCTCTTGAATGATATCTCTGGAAACATCACAGGTAGTCACGGCATATCTGGTAACTGATTCCTCCAGCTCAGCTTGTCATCTGCTCCATTTTAGTGATGAATTCAAATTTCTCAGACACAACCTGAAAATTGGAAGACCTGTCGGACAACTCTTGCACTGTGTCGACAATGACATTGAAAATCATGCACTTAAATTGCCTCTTGGGTTCATTTTCATGATGACCAGTGCTAGAATTGTCATCTTGGAACCTTTTTTGCTTTCTAAAACGTCTCTCTTTGAGTTCTGGAGAAGCATCCATTTCAATGGCTATCCTGCGTGCAATGTCAAGTGACTTCTGAAAGCACTCCTCTCTATACATGAGCAAAACCTCTTTCATAGAATCGATCAATCTAATGGCTGTGTCCATTGAGAAATCTGCTGCTTGTAGTGCCTTGCTTGCAAAGTTGATCTCTGACATTAAGTTATACCAAACCAAGAGGCACACAAGGATCTCCATTCTTACAATCTCGGCAGACAGTGACTTTGCCTCTGAGACTATTTTGCTGTCTCCTGCCACATCTTCAGGCATTTCTAGCGCATCTAGAATCCCCCCAACTGGAAACGTACAGCTTTGACAGAGTCTAGCTTTGCTTCCCACCTGGAGTCACTCAGAGGCTTCAGTGTGATGACAACAAATTCTGTGATAATATCCCACCTCTTTAAAGAAGATTAAAAGACGGTATACAATCTTTGAAGAGTGCCAAAGAAGGTTAGACACTCTCTGTTGGATGAGGCTGCATCACATAACAAAAGGTTCAGGCTGTGGCTACAGCAGGGGATGAACAGAACCTCTGGATACCTCTGTTGTATTAAAACTTGGACACCCTTGTGTATTCCCCTCATTTTAGTGCCATTGTTGTAACTTTGCCCGTTACAATTAGCCAACTCCAACCCCAGACTATCGAGCACCCCTGTCAGTGTATCTGTGAGGGCTTTCCCAGTTGTGTCCTTCACAGCAGTGAACCCCACAAAAGACTCAGTAATAGAGACCTTCTTCTTCTCATCTGTATCAAAATACCGTTGGATAACTGAGGCCTGCTCTTGCTTTGAAATATCGGGTGTGCAGTCCAATTCCACTGCAAAGAAATTGCTTTGATCTGGGCACAATTTTTACCTATAACACACTCTGATATTGAATCTATAAATTCATTTTGAGTGCACCAGGACAGATATCTGGTGCTTTTTTTAGAGGCAGCCTTTCTAAGATGCTCTACCAGTGTAACATCATTCCGGGCTATGAGCTCAAGGGTACCCAGAAATGTTAATTTCAAGGATTTCCTAACTGTGCATGTTTCCCCCTCAGTAGCAGGTTTCTTTTTGCAAGGAAGAGTATGCAGTCGATCACTCGAGTCACAACACTTCTCCAGTGAGCCTTTTCAGTGGCCATGGCTCTCTGCAATTCACTATCAATAGTTTTACCCGGGCGTAAGCGGGATGCCAATTCTTTCCTCATCAGATAAGCATTTATGGGATAACCACTGGTTTCATTGGGCTTCAGCGTTTTTGAAAGACACTGCCAGTTATTATACCCCACCACAAGGCGCGTGTCAGCATTTATAGCTACACCAAAATGCTTACATGCAACACTGACTCTGTTAGAACTTTTGGAGTACAGTAACCAATCCCGCTCCACTTTCTCTCCGTTTGACAGTACACGAAAACAGTATGCTTTGGCAAAACACCTTTTACGCTAATCTGATCTTGGATACGGCCCATCAGGACATTTCTGTCCTTACAAAAATACAGCATTCAAACCACATGAAAAAACCTGAAATTGTAATTTTAAATTATATCCTTGTTGGACACATACTATATGAACATGTTGGACCCATAACCAAACAAAAGAAATGTAAAAACTGAGTTTAAAAAATCATATTGCTTTTAATTATTACACGGCTCTTCTCAATGCCGTGGAACGTTCCATTCACTTGCATGGGCCTTCACAACTTCCGGCGGTGAATCATTTTGATAATGCACCGTTGCTAAGCATTTAATTACCGCTGGCAAGGAGAGTGGATCTTTTGCCGTCTGTCGTATCACGCAAGTAGTCCGGTAACTTATCAACCCCAGCATACTCAGTTACTAAGCGACGTAACTTTATTTACTTTATTTTTTCGTTTTTGCAAGTAGCTGTGTAATTAGCGGGATAATGTATAGAACGTCGCCGGTCATTATCGGGAAAATAAGCCCCTTTAGGGCGAAGCAAGACACCTCCGCTGCGTGTCGTCATGCTGTTCGCCCTTTCTGGGCTTATTTTCCCGATAATGACCGGTGTTCTAAACATTATCCCTTACATATGTAGGCTCATGGCCGCCACATTCGAATCATCATACTTTTAAGCATGGGAAAATAATGTTTTTGTATTCACTTCATAACTCTGTTTTTACTGGGGCCATTTACATAAAACAAAGACTAGCATAGAGATTGAAGCAAAACAAAATAACCACAAAAAAGTTCCTTTATTTTTCTTGTCATGATCTGTAATATTGTAGGCTCAATTCTGATCAGTACACAGTTGCAAGACAACAGTAACCTGTCGCTTTACTAGTAGGCCTAGTAGATTTAGCTAACCTGAATATTTACAAGCCTCCTCTTGACGCTCTGACGTAACTTACCTACTGTCTTTCAACCACTTTGAAAAGCTTTCTTTCATCCCTGTGCACTCTTTCTTTTTCTATTTTGTGACCCGAGAGAGTTCTTCTGTGCCTCTCTATATTTAGGTACCGGCCATCAGATGACAATACGATTCAAATTAAAACACTCACATTAAAACACATGCTCGAGGGGGGGCGCACTGGAGCGCTGTTTGGGGAAGAGGAGGAAGAGGGAGGGAGTCGAAGGAGCAGGGATTAGCCTAATCGGTGACCTGTCTCTGTTATTGATCATATCATTCACACAAATACTGTTGAATACAGGAAATGCAGACTCAAAATAATTTTACCTCCATCGCTTTTGCGCCCCCTCTACTGCGGCGCCCCATAGTGCATACCCACTTTTTGTGCCACTGTCAGAACCCTTACATGTGTTTAAGGTATAGTAACAAAAACTTCAAGTTGTGTTACTTTGGTCTAAGCATGTGTCTATAGTGTTCAAGCAATTGGCGAAAACTGCAATCATTGTTACGCATTAAGATGATTTGTGTACAAACTTCAACGGTAAGCATATTTTCGATTTGTTTAGTAAAATATTGTTAAGCACATGTCAGTGTGGGCGTGTCTGTGGAGGATGGCTGGTTGAGGAAGCCTCACCTGGCCGAGTCTGATTGGACTCTGGGGCAGGGTGAGACTGCACACCTGTAGCATATTGAGTAATCAGTGGGTACAGGTTAAACCGGCCATTTAAAGAACCCTTTATACACAATAAACAGTGAAAAGAACTGTGATTCTGAATAAAGTGTGTCGATTTGTTAAATGGTTTGAACGAAGGTCAATGGTTGAAATTTGACAGAGTTACGATGTCTTAGGTAATTTATGTGTCAGAATGGGCAGATGGTTTCAATTGGACCAACTGTAGAATATGACGGTTTGAAACTAAAACTGTGTTCCGAAGAAAGTTTAAATGATATTGAAATTCCGTTTAGATATTATTCAAGATACAAGTGTGTCGATTTGTTAAATGGTTTTAACAAAGATAAATGGTGAAAATTATGATTTAGTTATGTCTTAAACAGTGGAAGTACCAGAGGACGGCTCTGCTGTCCTCCCATTGACTCCCATGTTAAAAAAAAGATAATATTTTAAAAGTAGAATATCTTAAAAAGTATAAAATATTAAAAAAATCTGAAAAGAACAGCGCGATTCTTAGCTATTCTGAATATTTTAAAATTTGAATGGAGTCTCTAGGTGAAAAATTTAGGAAGGAGATTGGTCCCAAAGTTTGTAGGGAATAATAAAGAAAGAATAAAACTTAGTTGAGGGCTGCCCGCAGCTCTCACCTAACTAGAATAAGTAAGATCTAGATCGTCTCAAACTGTTCAATATTTGTCTCCAGCCCTGTCAACAAATTCCTCCACACACACACACACACACACACACTCAGAGTGAAAGTTGAAACATCAGTGAACTGTGTCAGTGGGGGAGGAGCCAGATGTTGAAGGAGAGGAGAGGATGTCTTTCTCAGGAAAACAAAACTTAAGCTTCACTGAAACCAATGCCACTAAAATTGAAGCAGCTCTTTCATTCTGGAGGAAAATAAGACTAATTTCTGAACAGATTGTCTTAAAGAAAGAAACAAAACAAGGTGAGTAAAACAGCACAACTTTCAGATAAATTGAATCTCTCTTCCATTATGGAATTAGAAATATATAAATGCTCAATGTATAAACCCTGTCGTCTGTGTCTAGGAATGGCCTCTGCTAACTCTTCGGGGCCTGAAGAGAACTTTTCATGTCCCATCTGTCTGGATTTGTTCAGCAGCCCAGTTACCACATCATGCGGACACAACTTCTGCAGAACCTGTATTACAAAGTACTGGGATAAACAAGTCAAGTACAAATGTCCTGTTTGCAGAACGCTTTTCAAAAAAAGACCTGATTTACGGATCAATACCCTCTTATCAGAGCTGGCCGCTCAGTTTCGAACATCCGTATGGTTAAAAGAGCAGCTTTGTGTTAAACCAGGAGAAGTTCCCTGTGACGTCTGTACTGGGACCCAGCTGAAGGCCGTGAAGTCCTGCCTAGAGTGTTTGACCTCTTACTGCCAAACTCACCTGGAGCCGCACCAGAGAGTCGCAGGCCTGAAGAGACATCAGTTGGTCGAGCCTATGGACGGTCTGGAAGACTGGATGTGTAAGAAACACAATCAACTACTGGAGCTCTTTTGCATGACTGAACAGGTGTATGTGTGTCAGTTCTGCACAGAGACAGACCACAAGTCCCATCCAGTTGTACCTCTAACAGAGGAATATGAAGTGGCCCAGCTGGGGAAGATAGAGGCTGAAGTTCAGCAGATGATCCAAGAGAGAAAAAATAATATTGAAATATCAGTGAAATGGTAAATGCATACTGTCTTTGTATTTTCCGTGTCATGCCAGATTACTCAAATATTTGAATGTCTCGTCAATCTGTCTCGTTCTTTCATGGTTCGTTCTGCCGCACGCAACCCGGGTCCCCCACCTTGGTGGATCTTGATCATTCTTGAGTGGGGGTGGCCATCTTCACAATAGTGTTAAATTACTGTTAACCCAAGAAAAATCAAATATGCCCAGAATAAACACAACTGTACATAATTTACTTTTAAATCATTGCTAATTCAAGTCTGTTATCTTGCTGATATGTTGAACATTGAATAATCAACTACCCCCCCCCAATCCCGCTGCGTTTGGGGGGGGGGGGGGGGGAGGGGTGATGAGTCCTGACGGACTCAGTATAAAAATAATAAAAATAATAATAGTCCTTCAAACTATCTGACCAACGATCGCTTTGATCGCAGCAATCGCTTACCTGTCGTCATTATGTTAAACCAGCCAATAGCGCACAAGGGGGAAACGGTGATTGGTGATTGGCTCCAGTAAAAGGGGATCGGAAACAGAAAGCAATGTATTGCTGCTCTCCAGCCCCTGCTCCAGAGCGAATTCAAAGAACTGGCACAGTTTAACACCGTAATCTATCTAAACCAGGGGTTTTCAAAGTATGACAGAGTGAGCCCCCCCTCAGAGAACAAATTTCAGCTGATCCCCCCCCCCCCCCCCCCAATTTTCTTTTCTAAATCCCTGTGTTTTGAAAGATCTTTTAATTATTTTACACATTTTAAACATCTCTGATCATATCTTAAACATCTCTGATCATATTTTACACATTTTAAAGACCTCTGATCATATATTATAAAATATATATATATAAAACATTTTTGAAACATTTTAAACATATTTTTGAAACATTCTAAACATCTTTGTGCGTTTTTAAACACATTTCTTAACACATTTTAACATCTTTATCTAAGCATGTTTTTGCTTAACGTTTTTAAAATACATTTGAACATCTTAATCTGTAAACTGACAGTTTAGCCTCCTTTTTAGCTGACCTCAACTTTAGTGGGAGCAATGACTTTGCGTAGCTGTGCTCGAAATCGTTCGCTATCACGGATATAGTGCACTATATAGGGCGCTCGCCATTTTGTAGTGGTGTTCGAATTCTCAGTGGTAAATTTCATGCACTATATAGTGGACTTAAAATACCCCAAATTTGAGTGAACATACGATGTTCCGTACATGTTACTCCCGTATACCACAATGCAATGCGGTCGTGTTTTCCGGAGGAGAAGAAGCTGAATAACTGCAAAAACGAATAGAAATGTCAACAATTTATTTGGGATTTAACATAGAAAATGTAATATTCAAAATTAATTTCAAAAAAACTTGATCGAGGAAATGTAACATTCAATATCAATACAACCTCCAGCTTCCTCGTGGGTGCCCGGTGTGAGTACCAAATGTGTTCGGCTGCCAGATCGGTTCGGGGGTCCTAGATGCGCAATAATGACGCACTTCCTGTAAACGATGTCATTGAACGCGCATGCGCATACTAAAACGCTGACATGTTTTTCCGCTCTTTAGGTAAGTACTGTATTAACGATCTCCTTTTCTTTTCTAATCTATGAATAAGAGGCGTTTTTATGTGACTAAACACGCCAAAAACTATTCGAAGCAGCATACTTGAGAAATAAAACAAAATAACTACAGCCAACTTATAAAGCAAAAACAATATAAATAAAATAGAAATTTTAAAAATGAACTAAATTTGTATGAAGTTGTGTGTGTGTGTGGGGGGGGGCTTTTGTAGGTGATAATTACCCTTAACCTAATACCATTGAATTAATTGTTTTCTGGCCTTAATTCTGAAAACTAGCAAACTAAACTAACAGACTAATTGTATGAAGTTGAAGGTCTCAAGATAAATACATCTGCACACCTCTGCTTCTTTCAGATGGCATTTCCACCCCCCCCTCCCTTCCCGTCGAGAGGAGTGGAGATATGGCTTGATGACTGTTGTTTTCAGAGCCTGTGGGAATACACCTGTGCGATATCGCCACTGCAGGCCACATGAATAAAAAAATATATAATAATATACAAATGTCAGTGTGTGTATCCAAACACATACACTGCAATTCACATACACACATACAGCTCAATGTAAATCCATAAAAAACTGCATGTTTTGATCCCACGGCCAATTGAGGATATATTCATGAACTATATACATTCTTAAAGGCCTACCTTGAATTTTTTTACTATTTTACAGATGTTTGTTAAATTTTAGAGCAAAGATACCCCTAGTGGAAACGAGGAAAATGTTACATTTTATATTGTTATTAGTTGTATAGGCAAGGATACAAGTCAGTGAACATCTTGAAAATCATTAAAAAAAAAAAAAACAATATTCAAGGACTAGGATGATTATCTAATATGAACACATTCATGAATTCATCCTCAATTCAACATGGGATCTAAACATGCCGTTTTATTATGGATTTACATTTAGCTGTTCCTCAGTTGTATGTATTGTCTTATTTATTCTGTTTTGTATGAGCAAATAAAATCTCAATCATATGACTGTCCAAGCTCTTCATTTTCAGTAAATAGAAACTAGAAAATGTATATAGAAAATATTAATTCTGTACTTTTGTCATTACAGAAAATACTGTCTTAATATCTAACTTTAACAATGGCAATCCTTACTTTAACATATGTGAAAATAAAAATATGCATTTGTAACCTGCGTTGTGTTTTCTTATTTTCCTCTCAAGTATGGACTCGGACGCTCAGCATTGGGTGCAGCGGTTTTATTGCCTGCACAATGGGTCAGCAAACATAAAGGACAGGTTTTGAACATTTCCTGGTCTGCCTGCAGCAGATAGTCTTTTCTGCTATAATGCAAAATGGAGTCGCGCTGAACAGCGCGCACAAACAAGTGAACTCTCCGCTCACGTGGCGACCGGCGACAACACAAAAGTGGCGGGAAAGAATAGACATTCTAGATTGTGCTAGCAAAGCCACAAGTGGGATTAAACATACATAAAACTAAAACAAATTATCGGTTACCTGCATAATGGGTCAGCAAACATAAAGGACAGGTTTTGAACATTTCCTGGTCCGCCTAGACAAAATGAATACAATATTACAAATTGCAAACGAAAATCAAAAATCAAATAAAAGAACAATACTATGCCAAATATCAGAAGTGTATTAAACAACCGTCTAGAGATAAGTGACAATGGTAAAATTACTTATAACAAATGTTTCATGCGGACACGTTCTGTGCTCAACCTACCTGCAGCAGATAGTCTTTTCTGCTGCAGGATATCCGGAATGCCACATTGGCAACCTATCAAAATAAAAGTCTTGACCCAATGATACAGGATTTAACTATTTACACACTCATTTTATTTGCTCCGTTACACATTCATCAGCGCTTATAGACTTATTTCCAATGGCTTTTTGAGAGAACGGGCTCCGTTCAATGAATTCAAAACCAAAACTGATTGAGCACCGTTTATAAACAACCCTTCCGGGTTTTGTCCGTTGGCTTGTGTCGATACGTCAAGTGTCGATACGTCATCTGGAAGCGCAGGACCCCGAACCGATCTGGCAGCCGAACACATTTGGTACTCACACCAGTTTGTTTACATGATGTGGGCGCAGCTGTCTGCGTCACACAAATACCCGGCGCATTTACTGACGCAAATTACGTTTGGAAATGTTCAGCGTAGGGTCCGAATTCTCGTTTGTTCGTTCCCTATATAGTGCATTATATCATAAACACTATATAGGGAATAGTGAGTGAATAGGGAAGGATTTCGAACACAGCGCATCTTCGTCTTTGCGTTTTTTTTTGCGTTACTTTTTCTGGTATATTTCTTTCTCACGTCGCGCCCCCCCTGAAGAACTCTGGCGCCCCCCAGGGGAGGCGCGCCTCACAGTTTGAAAACCACTGATCTAAACTATAACCGCATTTCACAATAATCGCATCGTTTACTGCAATACTAACGTTGTCTATGCTGACTTAGAGTGTGGGATGTTCAATATCAATAAGGTTGAGTTCATAAGGCTAACATTATCTTTTCTGAGGCAACAATAATTGTGGGCAGGTGTGTTTGACCACAGTATATCATATTAAACATTGGTAAACTCCAGATGTCGCCGACGTCTTTGTAACCAATAAACAGAATTTACTCGGGTTGTGATAGCAGTTTACTATCGATCCAGTTTTATTTAACATTTGCGGAACTGAAATGCATCTTACTTGATCACAATGTAGGTCAGGAACAACATAAAACAGTAAACCTTAAATCACATGGAAATGTGATTATATTTTTGGTAACCCTCAATTAGAATAAAAAAAATAAAAATAAAAAATATATATTTCCCCTTTTTAGGCAGTTAACCAAATACTTAAATGTCTGAACAACACCCTGTTATTCAGTACAAAAATACCTGAAGGAATGTTACTCGTCCTCTTTAATTAAATGTCTCTTTCTCAGTCCATGAAAACAAAATGGATACCGAACGGTCTTCTTATAGAACATAGAACAAATCTTGAAGTGTCCTTATATTGTCTTTAGCAACAAAAAAAAATAGCAAAATAAAGTGAAGTGCTGGCCAGCAATAATATTATAGAGCTCTATATGTGTGTGGTGGTTTAGTAGTTTTGCCTGCAATCCTCAGGATATTCAGAAGATGACGACGGCTCCTCACGAGCTCACGAGCCACAGGAAAGCACTCAGGAAACAGCGGCAGCGTCTCGTCAATGTTCATTCACTCGGCGGAGTTCCTTGCAAACGGTCTTCTTGTGGATAAACGTTGCCGACGGACTTCCGGATATTATCCAAAGAAAACCGAGTACTTTGTACGGTAAATATTTCACTTAAAAATACTTTTAACAAGTTAAACTCCAAAATTAAACAGCAGGAGAATCACAGCTTGACCACACGTTGCTTGCAGGCATTGAAGAAATCTACCCGCGAAAACTTAGTCTCCAAGGTAACAATAACACACACCGTAAAACAGCAGTCGTAAAGCTGCCGCAACATAAAGTGGTCGTAACCCTTAAAGAGACACACACCAAAAACAGTGATAATACAGAAAAGCATTAGCTGACTGAAAATATATCTGGGTTACATCTTCACTGTACCAAATATCCCGCTGCTTCGGGTTTTCCTTTGTAGGCGCGTTGAGAGGAGGAGCGGGCGAATCCGCTGTCAGTGCGTGTGCATGTATCAGTGACACGCAGGTTGATCCAATAAGTGGTAGTGTACCCGCGCACCATTGGCATGTATGCGCGCTTGTCTCTGTGTGCGTGTGTGAACGAGAATGACGTGTGCGAAGGGAGAAAGAGTGCTATGCGGAGATGAATGAACGGAACGATATTTATATTTCAGAATCGCGTAAAAAATAAATAAAATAAAAGCAGAATCAATTTGTGACGCTCAGTGTTGATTTTGTGGCGCTGCGCCACACATTGGTCTATGTGTGGGAAACACTGGTGTAGCTAAGGAACTCCCTGACAACCCTCAGAGATTTACACTGTGTAAATATGTTCTCACGAGGCAGAACTTCTCCTCAGGGAGATTCTACTTTGAGGTCCAGGTTAAAGACACGACTGCATGGTGTTTAAGAGTGGCCAGAGAGTCGATCAACAGAAAAGGTGGGATCACATTCAGCCCTGAGACGGGTTACTGGACTCTCTACTACGACCAGGATGAGTTGGTATTTAGTGATGACCCTGATGTCCATCTCCCTTTGAGAGCTGAGCTCCAGAAGTTGGGGGTGTTTGTTGATTATTATGAGGGCGTGTTCTCCTTCTATTATGTGGAAGCCAGGGTTCGTACCTACTCTGCTATGGGCTGCAGCACCTTTCCTCGGTCCCGGTCCCCGTGAGAATGAAGGTAACAACTCTGCCCCCCTGATCATCTCACCTGCCAATCAAACTGACTAGGACCTTTGTTTGATAATAACATAATCAAACGACCAAAACAACTAATGTTGTTTCCTGAAATAGAATCTCTACTATGTGAGATCTGAGAGAACTGTATTCATATCGTACTTTTCACTGTCATTTAACAAGGAATAATTAATTAAGCCACTAACACTGTGTACTATAACAAATATAACCCATTATAACCTATAAGACTACACTATAATGTTAAACGTCTTTTTATCTGAATGTTTTTTTATATTTTTAATTAATGAAAAACGATGTGTAATTAGATAATGTGAAACGTTGATTTTGATAACATTATCAATAGTTGTTTTAACCAAATAGTAATATTCCTTTATTATTTTGAATCACGTTTGACAACACAATACAATGTTTGTAAACTTTTGAGATTTGAATAAAATGTACTAAAAGTAGAATAGGGACATCTTCTGTGAAATAGATACATTCTCAGTACAATATTAATTCAGTGGAATAGGTACGTTCTCAGTACAATATATATTCAGTAGAATAGGAACATTCTCAGTACAATATGTATTCAGTGGAATAGGTACATTCTCAGCACAATATGTGTTCAGCAGAATATATACATTATCAGTAGAATATGTATTCAGTGGAATAGGTACATTCTCAGTACAATATGTATTTAGTGGAATAAGTACATTCTCAGAGGAATAGGTGCAATCTTAGTACTATGTGTATTCAATAGATTAGGTACATTATCAGTGGGATAAAACAAAAACAACTGTGTTGCCTAAAATCCCTTGATGGGATTCAAGGAAGGATTAAAATCCTATAATAACTGCACACGTTTGTAGCTGATGAGCCAATCAATGACTTTTAATGTCCACCTCATAACCACCCAACAAGTGTAACATAGTAACAGAAAGGTCACGTGACTACATGTAAAGATTCCCCCCGTGTGTGTGAGTACCGTGACTTTGTCTTGTCATCTCTCCTCTTCATCCTCTCCCCTTAGTTTCTCCTCTCTCCTTCATCTCTTCTCTTCCTCCTCTCTCTTATGCCTCCTCCCCTTTCTAGCTCATCTAGGATTGTGTTTATCATTGTTGCGCAAAAAAATGATGTTTGTACAAACTTCAACGGTAAGCATATTTTTATTTGTTTCGTAAAATATTGTTAAGCACATGTCAGTGTGGGAGTGTGTGTGGAGGATGGCTGGTTGAGGCAGCCTCACCTGGCCGAGTCTGATTGGACTCTGGGGCTGGGTGATGCTGCACACCTGTTGCACATTGAGTAATCACTGTGCACATGTTAAACCGGCCATTTAAAGAACCCTTTATACACAAGTATTACTGCAAGGCCATGGCCAGTGGCAAACAGTGGGAAAGAAAGTCAGCAGCCATCCTAATTTAACTTTTAGCAAACAAAACTTTAATTTAAGTATATTAATTTAAGCACAAGATTCCCAAAGAGACCCCCGACGTGAACAAAAAACATTCATTGCAGTATCTTCGTTGACGCAAATAAACTCTCCCTGTACTTCTTCTGACTAACGCAATACTCTTGATTCCTTTCTGCATCACGTCTGTCTGCGCTGACGTCTCTGGATCCTGATACAGCTCAGGCATAGGCAACCCTAAGAGATTTACACTGTATTTACATGTTCTCACGAGGGAGAGCTTCTCCTCTGGGAGATTTTACTTCGAGGTCCAGGTTAAAGACAAGACTCAATGGTTTTTAGGAGTGGCCAGAGAGTCCACTGACAGAAAAGGTGAGACCATGTTGACCCCTGAGAAAGGTTACTGGGTAATTTCATTCTCCAAGAATGGGTTGCTATTTAATAATGACCCTGCTGTCCGTCTCCCTCTGAGAGCTGAGCTCCAGAAGGTGGGGGTGTTTGTTGATTATGATGAGGGTCTGTTCTCCTTCTATGATGTGGAAGCCAGGGTTCATATCTACTCTGTTACTGGCTGCACCTTTAGTGAGCCTCTCTATCCATTAATCTGTCCAGGTCTCTGTGATTATGAAGGTATAAACTCTGCCCCCCTGATCATCTCACCTGTCAATCAAACAGATTAGGACCTTTTTTTGATTTTAAAATAATCAAACAACTAATGTTGTATCCTGAAGGATAATCTCTACTATGTGAGATTATTGGTTTGCTGTCATTTGACAAGGATCATTTAATTAACCAACTAACACAAAGCAAACATCATATAACCAATTATAAACGATGTCTTTGACATGTTTAATGCAAAATGGTTAAAGGTTGCAGTCAAGTAAAATGTTGAAAGTGCGAAATATGCATCTTGATTAAATAATCAATGTATTTTTAACAAGTTCGTTTTTTCAAATAATGTATTTCAACATAATCAAATATTTGTACACTGTTCAGATTTGATTTTTTTTTTTTTTTTAAAAAGTAGAATGGGGACCCTTTCTGTGAAACAGGTACATTCTCTGTACAATATTCAGTGGAATATGTACCGTCTCTGTAAAATATGTATTCAGTGGAATAGGTGCATTCCCTTTTCGATATGTAATCAGTGGAATAGGTGCATTCTCATTGTAATATTGTGGGAGTGTGTTCTGCTGATGTCTGGTTTAAGCAGCCTCACCTGGCCCGAGTCAGACTGATTGGACTAATTTTTTATTGCGCGATTAACGCTGTTTTGGCTTGGCAAACGTTGTAGTTTTTTTACCTCATGTCTAGCAACAACTAGTCACGTTAGAAAAACGACAACACCATACCAGATCTAGCTACACCAGAAACCAAACAACAAGCACGCCGGCGCACAGTTCAGGCTGCCGGACGGCGCTGCAAGGAACTTTTATAGACGCAATATTGTTATCCCGCAGTAATCAGCCCGACAGCCCCTAAACGTTAACGGCCCACCGGGAATCCTCCCGACTCTCCCGATTACCACTCCGCCACCGTGTGTGTGTGTGTGTGTGTGTGTGTGTGTGTGTGTGTGTGTGTGTGTAGGCGTTATTCGATAGCCTGGTAATGTGTATAGGCCTACATATTAGGCCTATACATGGTAAGTAAGTATTTCCCATCTTTGTTGACCAAGAGTTTTGTTCGAAAGTTCAGGTGATTGAAATAAATAAAAGCCTAGGCTATTGAAGTTTTACGGTAGGCCTACCACTGTCATGCACCTACCCGATGTCAAGTGGACCTGGTTGAATTCACTGCGGGTCTCTCTTCTTATATCCATCTAACCAAATATATTTTATTACTGTCCTTTTCAACACTCTCTGATCTCACTAAAAGGCTAGCAGCATGAAATCAAGGGATATTTAGAATAGAAAAAAATGTGTGAGTAATCGTGATTAATCGCGAGTTAACTATGACATTAATGCGATTAATCGCGATTAAATATTTTAATCGCTTGACAGCACTAATATATATATATATTGTGTTGTGTGGATTGTGATATATGTTATTAGTTAACTTACAGAGATGTTTTGGAGGCTTTGACCACTGGCAGCAGCCTCCGAACACCCTCCTCTGAAGCAAAGTATTTCTTCAGGTCAAACACGACCAGCTCGTCGTCTGATGACAGTAAGATGAAGACCAAAGCTGACCACTGAGTAGGAGAGAGATGTGTTTCGAAGAGACTTCCTGATGTCAGGGACTGTTGGATCTCCTCCACTAGAGAACGGTCGTTCAACTCACTCGACAGTGGAACAGATTGATGCTTGTCTCTGGAGGGAGATCTCCAGCTACCTTTTCCTTGATGTAAAGCTACGGCCACAGCAAACGCGTTACGCGCGTAAGAGGCGTAGAAAATTGTCATTTTTGCATAGGGAACCATTGGTTGAGGCGCGTATATGCGTTACACGTGCCAAAGCAGGGCGTTAGGCGCGTTAGCCACGTCTTTACGCGCCCAACGCACCTACGCGCAGAGTTCAAAAAATGGAACGCTCCTACGCGTTACGCTCAAAGCTGATAGCCAATCAGCTTTGAGCTTGACCTGATGTCACTGGCAGAGAGACGGAGGACGCACAGAAGCAGAAAGAACATGGACGACCAAGTCATCGTTTCAGCACACACTGAAACGATGACTTGGTCGTCCATGTTATTTCTGCTTCTGTATGCCACCAGGAGGTGGGGAAACTCACCCAGCTGTGAGCGCCTACCTAGGATGTGATGCACTAGAGTTTAGATTCTCTGCCCGAGCCCGAGCCTGAGCCTGACCTGACCCGGCCCGACCCGCGGGCCGGGACGGGCCGCAATGATTTTTTAAATCATTGCTTTATTGGCCTAATCTGAGGAGAAATCTATGCCATAAACAGAAATATTATAGGCCTTTATTACACGGGTCTTCTCAATGCCGTGGAACGCTCCGTTCACTTGCATGGGTAGTAGTCCGGTAACTTGTCAACCCCAGCGTCTTCGGTGGCTAAGCGACGTCAACTTATTTGGCGGACTATTTCTCTGCTGATCAACCCTACGAATGCTGGTAGCAAATAAATTATAAAAAGACACGCCATGTGAAGTTATTTTTTCATTTTGGCAAGTAGCGTGTGTCACGGCCTGGCTCTTGGCCATAACAAATAGGGAGACACACCAAGGTTTAAATGCAAAAGTAATCATAATTTATTGACAAACAAAAGGTAACAAAAAATAATGGTTTAACAAAAGTCAACTGATGTCTGGAGAGAGAGAGAGCCATGGGCAGACTGGTGAGCCTTATATCTGCCACACACTGATCGGGCTGATTGTGTAGCTCCACCCACAGAACGTCGCCTGTCATTATCGAAAGTAAGCTCCCTCAGGGCGAAGCAAGACACCTCCGCTGCACGTCGATGTCCTGTTGGCTTATTTTCCCGATAATGACCGGCGTTCTATACATTATCCCTTACATATATATTAAGCAGAGTAGGCCTAAGTAGCAAATGTTACACATGTTTTAAAAAAAATGTCGGGTTGAAATCGGGCTCGGGCTCATAATTACAGTTAATATGCCGGGCCGGGCTCGGACAGAACGTGCATGGGCTCGGGCTGGGTCGGGCTTGATTTTCTGGGTCCGATCTAAGCTCTATCATTCACCCAAACCCGGCGGCGTTTGGGTTTCCTACGTTCCTCGGACTCCCACAACAAATACAGCGCAGCGATGGTGGTGATCTCAGCCATGTTTGTGGAGCAAAAGAAAAATAGCGGGGGAAAATAAGTTTTGGGCGGACTCATCTAGCTGCGTAGGCGCGTAAGGCGCATTGAACCATTTTTGTGACCCACAATGATCAAGCGGCAGGTTAGACGCGTTACGCGCGTAAGCCTACGCGCATAACGCGTTTGGTGCGGCCGTAGCTTAAGACACGGTTTTCTTGTTGTTCTGTGAGGCATTTCTTGTCTGTCCCAGCAGACCTCGTAGGAGATTCTGATTGGTCTCCAGAGAGAGGCCCAGGAGGAAGCGGAGGAACAAGTCCAGGTGTCCGTTCTTACTCTCTAAGGCCTTGTCCACAGCACTTTGGTAGAGGAGGAGTTTATGTTCACCGGAGGTTGGTTGTTCCTCCAAGAGTAGATTGACAACAGTGTGGATGAAGGACCGCAAGACATAAAGGGCAGCCAGAAACTCCTGGGTGCTCAAATGGACAAAGCAGAATACCAAGCGACCTTGGTAAAGCCCAACTCCTCTTTAAAGATCTGGATGCACACTCCTGACTAAACTGAGGCTTCGTTGATATATCTTTTACACTCTGCCAGGTCTTCCTCGTAGAAGATCAGGTTGCCACTTTCCAGCTGGTTAAAAGCCATTTTTCCCAGTAAAACAATGATCTCCCTGCTCTTTGAACTCCATTGTGGATCTGTTTCAGCTAGTGAACGATACTTCCTGTCCCCCTGTATGGACTGAACCCTCAGGAAGTGGCTGTACATCTGAGTCACGGTCTTGGGCGTCTCTTCTTCTATCTGTGTTGTTTTGAAGAAGTCCTCCAGAATTTTAGCTGTGATCCAACAGAAAACTGGGATGTAACACATGAGGCTTTGTGATTTCTTGACATGGGAGTTTATTGTGCTGGCCAGCAGTCTCATCTTTGAATTTGTTCCTAAAGTACTCCTCCTTCTGTTTGTCAGTGAACCCTCTGACCTCTGTCACCATGTCAACACACTCAGCAGGGATCTGATGGTTGGGCGTGTGGTTATCCAGATGCGAGCAGAGGGAAGCAGGTTGCCCCTGATGAGGTTTGTCAGCAGCACGTCCACCGAGGTGGACTCTGTGACATCAGCCCAGATCGGGTTGTTCTGGAAGTCTAGAGGAAGTCGACACTCATCCAGTCCATCAAAGATGAAGACAACTTGGAACCGGTTATATCTGCAGATTCTTGCTTCTTTGGTCTCAATAAAGAAGTCATGAAGAATTGCGACCAAGCTAAACTTTCCGTTTTTGTAAATGCAGCTCTCTGAAATTGAAGAGAAACGTGAAGTGTACGTCACTGTTTTGTTTGTCTTCAGCCTAGTCCAGAGTGAACTGGAGTGTGTTCTACCAATGCCGGTCACTCCAGTTGTCATAGTTGTCCTGAATGGTTTATCTTGTCCAGGTAAGGGTTTAAAGATGTCTCCACAGTTGATTGGTGTTTCCTCCTTGACTGGTTTCCTGGAAGCTGTTTCAATCAGTCTGACCTCATGCTCCTTGTTGACCTCTCCACTGCCTCTCTCTGTGATGAAGATCTCTGTGTTGAACTCATTCAGAGCTGTTGAATGTCCTGCTTTAGAGATTCCCTCATACACACACCAGAGCTTCTTCTTCAAATGAGACTTGATTTTATGTTGGCACATTACAGCAAGACATCATATTATAGATTCAATATGTTCAGGATTATTTTGTGTTTCAACAGCAATATGATTGGTCTAATGATAGTAATAATGATAGTGAATTGGTGTAAAATGACATCCTGATATAACAACAGTGTTGCATCTCCACTGAGTTATTCTGCTGTTGATCTGCAGTTCATGTTTAGTATTATTAGTCATAAAAATAAGAATATTAATAACATTGAATAACAATTTATTTCAAGGCACCTTTAATGACACCCAAGGTCGCCTTACAATTCATAAAACAATCTAGCCAAAAACAGCAAGAGCTGCATCCCCAATAGCATGATCAACACAAGACATAAGACCCAAGTAGGAGGGGGTAAGAACAGCAGTGAGGAGACCCACGTAGGAGGGGATAAGAACAGCAGTGAGGAGACCCAGGTAGGAGGGGTAAGAACAGCAGTGAGGAGACCCAGGTAGGAGGGGTAGGAACAGCAGTGAGGAGACCCAGGTAGGATGGGGCAAGAACAGCAGCACAACGGGGATACGAGGGGAACCCACAGTAGGGGGTCATTACAGCGAGCAGGCCAGTGGGAACACATGTGTTTTGAGGAGAGATTTGAATGTTGTCAGGGTGTCTCCAAAGCCTGGGAGGAGTGCAGCTCAGAGTCCAAGCATCTACGGTGCTGAGAGCCCTAGCACCCACGGTGCTGAGAGCCCTAGCACCCACGGTGCTGAGAGCCCTAGCACCCACGGTGCTGAGAGCCCAGCACCCACGGTGCTGAGAGCCCTAGCCTCCATGGTGCTGAGGCGGGAGGCCAGGACGGTGAAGACCAGCTGAGGATGACGAAGGGAGCGGCAGGGCCTGCCCTTCTCTAGGATGTCGGGGAGATAAGTGGGGGCCACGTTGTGAAGGGCTTTGTCGGTGAGCAGAAGGGTTTTAAGGTCAATCCGGTATTGGACAGAGAGCCAGTGTAGTTGGACGAGAATGGGGGTGATGTGGTCGGGTGATTTGGTGCTGGTAATGATGACGTTGTACATTCGTTAACCTGATACCCCCACAATTACCCTACACTTGTGGTTAGTTGTGGTCTTATTGAAGTAGCCTAGCCTTGGGGTTGGATAAGTTGGAGTGATTGTGTACGGGCGTGTGAGAGTGAGAGAGAGAGCACACCCACCGTGTTGATGTTTGGCTTGTTGTGGTCAACATGCCTGTCAGCATCCTCCTGGTTGGACGAATGTGCTTTGTGTATGTGTTCAATGTACATCTGTCTGATCGTATTTGCGGTAGATTGATGGTTAAATAATGTCACACCACGATCGGTCATACTTGCCGGCACTCATTTGCAAGTGCACTGATTGCGTGTCCGATAGGCTATACCAGGAATTTATTCAGTTGATTGCCCTTATAATGTGCCAGATTGGTGGCGAATTATTGTCGTGTTTGCATTGTAATGCACAACTTTGCCTCTCCTTGTTATAAATCAACATGCATTCAAACAACTTCAGCCAATGCAGCCTCCTATGTCAGTGTTGCTTTACAATAACGGATTATCAAAAATTGTTAAGTGTATGCGTGTGTGTGTTGTCATGTAGGATAAAGACTGATCGTCTTGGCTTGCATCCATGAAATATTGTAATATTATAGGCCTACTGCAAAATGTATATCGTATTGCGCAACAATCGGGAGATGGGGACCCCCGACTATTGACGGGTATTTCGCACACTGGGTAGACTAATGCTTAGAAATAAACACTAGGCAAAAATGTTGTTACTGGAGCTAGTAGGCTACCATCAAAAGGTGGGATAACTTATCGGATATCTGTTTACAACGTCGGGGGAAAGATTTAAGTAGGGATTTTCTTTTTGGGATTTCACAGGTGGGACTGGCAAGTTAGCCCATAGCTAGCATTATGCCTTCTATTTCTAAATCGTCTTACTAAGTATACCTGTACTTATCTGAACGACATAATCACTGTCGGCCTTTGAGTTCCATGTCGGCTTGTTTTCAGTTGGTCTCATTAATGTACGCTGAGGTTAGAGCGTGACGCAGGCAGCGTTGCCCGATTGGGCAGTTTTTTTTGCTCAATTGGACTACTTTTTTTGACGTTCAGGCAGCATTGCCAGATTGGACGATTTTCCCGCCCAATTGGACTACTTTTAATAACGTTAGGCTGAAAAAAAATGAGCATTAGGCGTGTACATACAATTTTGGCTGGTTTAAAATAAGAAATGGCGGGAATATTATAATTCTTTCTACAAACATCAATCAATACCATACCTTATCGTTTGTGCAGCTAGTACCACTATTACTTCAGCTATACTACTACTTCAGCGATTACTACTACTACTACTATTACTTCTACTTCAGCTGCTACTACTACTACTTCTACTCCAGGTACCACTACTACTACTACTTCTACTTTAGCTACTACTACTACTACTACTACTACTACTACTACTACTACTACTACTACTACAGCTAGTACCCTACTACTACTATTTTCCAGCTTTGACAGTATTACAGTTTAGCTTCCAGCTTTTACAACAATGTATTTCAGCACTTTGCTTCTTCAGATAATGCAATTCAGCATCTCTCAGTTTTCAATTTCAGCTTCCAGGTTTTTTAGCAGTGCACTGCAATACATTTGACCTTTCAGATTTTTCAGCAGGGCACTGCAATACATTTCACCTTTCAGATTCTTCAGTTAAATTCCTTTTACATTTCTGCACTTAAGCAATGCTTTGCACTTTTCATTCAGCTGTCCCATTATTTGTTTCCAACCATTTGCATTTTTTTAAATAGTGTGCATGTTTACATTGTTAACTCCATTTAGACTTTTGAACTTCAAATCCCTTCACTTTATTTAAGCCATTTAACATATCTTTATGTCTTAATCTATGTGGCTTTATTAAAACATATTTCCAACCTCACTTTGTATTAGGCCTACAGCACTCACTGCATTTTCTGCAGGAAATGCTTTTTCTAGTTACAATTATGCTTCATTAACAAATACAACAGAATAATAGTCCATTACATGTACACAATAAACACGAGGACTAAAGCAATAGAAGCATCAGACTTTAGAAATCATCAACAGATGTGCACGTATCTTTAATAACTGAACATGTTCTGCTGTCGTTTGGTTCCCAAGAGAACACAAGGAATCAATACTCAGTTTAAAGTAATTTACAACATGCATCATTATCCCACAGACCTCTTGGTTATTATGAATGAAATATAAAATCTGCTTTAAGACGGGGGGAGAGGGAGGGGGAGGGAGACAGGAGGGAGGGGGTGGAGAGGGAGACGAGGGGGAGGGGGGGAGAGGGAGACGGAGGGGAGGGGGGGAGAGGGAGACGAGGGGGAGAGGGAGGGGGAGGGACACAGGAGGGAGGGGGTGGAGAGGGAGACGAGGGGGAGGGGGGGAGAGGGAGACGGAGGGGAGGGGGTGGAGAGGGAGACGAGGGGGAGAGGGAGGGGAGGGAGACGGGGGGGAGACGGGGGAGAGAGGGAGACGAGGGGGAGAGGGAGACAGGAGGGAGGGGGTGGAGAGGGAGACGAGGGGGAGGGGGGGAGAGGGAGACGGAGGGGAGGGGGTGGAGAGGGAGACGAGGGGGAGAGGGAGGGGGAGGGAGACAGGAGGGAGGGGGTGGAGAGGGAGACGAGGGGGAGGGGGGGAGAGGGAGACGGAGGGGAGGGGGGGAGAGGGAGACGAGGGGGAGAGGGAGGGGGAGGGAGACAGGAGGGAGGGGGTGGAGAGGGAGACGAGGGGGAGGGGGGGAGAGGGAGACGGAGGGGAGGGGGTGGAGAGGGAGACGAGGGGGAGAGGGAGGGGGAGGGAGACGGGGGGGAGACGGGGGAGAGAGGGAGACGAGGGGGAGAGGGAGGGGGAGGGAGACAGGAGGGAGGGGGTGGAGAGGGAGACGAGGGGGAGGGGGGGAGAGGGAGACGGAGGGGAGGGGGTGGAGAGGGAGACGAGGGGGAGAGGGAGGGGGAGGGAGACAGGAGGGAGGGGGTGGAGAGGGAGACGAGGGGGAGAGGGAGGGGGAGGGAGACAGGAGGGAGGGGGTGGAGAGGGAGACGAGGGGGAGGGGGGGAGAGGGAGACGGAGGGGAGGGGGTGGAGAGGGAGACGAGGGGGAGAGGGAGGGGGAGGGAGACAGGAGGGAGGGGGTGGAGAGGGAGACGAGGGGGAGGGGGGGAGAGGGAGACGGAGGGGAGGGGGTGGAGAGGGAGACGAGGGGGAGAGGGAGGGGGAGGGAGACGGGGGGAGAGGGAGACGGGGGGGAGAGGGAGACGGGGGGAGGGGGGGAGAGGGAGACGGGGGGGGAAAAGAGGGAGACGGGGGAGAGGGAGACAGGGGGGGGAGAGAGGGAGACGGGGGGAGGAGGGGAGAGGGATACGGGGGGAGAGGGGGGGTGGAGGGAGACGGGGGAGAGAGGGAGACGAGGGGGAGGAGGGGAGAGGGAGACAGGGGAGAGAGGGAGACGGGGGGAGGGAGACGAGGGGGAGGAGGGGAGAGGGAGACGGGGGAGAGAGGGAGACGGGGGAGAGGGGGTGGAGGGAGACGGGGGGGATTCAGGGGGGGAGAGGAAGATGGGGGGGGGGAGACGGGGGAGAAATGAGAGAGAGAGAAGGGGAGAGAGAAAAAGAGAGACAGAGAGTGTGTGTCCGGCAGTCTGTCTGTGGTTTCTTTCTACAACAGAGACACTGAGGCACCACCCCCCCCCCAACCAAAACCCAGGGAGGAGATCCCAGAATAATACCGGAAAAACAGTTGTTGTTTTATTTATCATTTCTGATTAAAATATTATTATTCTTAAGGCACTAATGTAAGCATTATTTACTAATAAAACCTGAATGATCATCGGCTGAACACACGAGAACATTAAGTTGGATCCACTGAGTTGTTTATTACAATTATGCTTCATCAACAACAACAAATACAACAGAAAAATAGTCCCTTAATTGTACATAATAAACACGAGGACTAAAATAATAAAAGCAGCAGACATTACAAATCATCAACAGGTGTGCAGATATCTTTAATCTCACATAAACGGCCACAGATCATGTTCTGCGGCCGTTTGGTTCCCAACAGAACACGAGGAATCAATACCCAGTTCAAAGTAATTTACAACATGCAACATTATCCCATAAACCTCTTGGTTATTATGAATAAAATATAAATTCTGCTTTAAATCCGGTTGTAAATCAGGATTATGACCAAAATGATGATATCAGAGCCCTTAAGACCAAAACTGGTAATGTCTGAAAATATACAAACATTTACCATCAATAGGTATTTTAAATACATTGCAAATAATAAATGTGCTTATCTAACTATGGAAGATCTTAAAAAAGTATTTTCATGGTTTATCATGCTACACTTTACAGAAGAAAGAGAGAGGGAAAGAAACAGAGAAAGAGGGAGACACAGAGACACACAGTGAGGGAGAGAAAGAAAAGAGAGAGAGAGGGAGACAGAGAGAGACAGAGAGAGAGAGAGAGAGAGAGAGAGAATACGAGAGAGAGAGAATACAAGAGAGAGAGAGAGAGGGAGAGAGAGAGTGAGAGAGAGAGAATACGAGAGAGCGAGAGAGATCGAGAGGGAGCCGGAGAGAGATAACGGAAGATAGATAGAGAGAAAGAAAGAGATACAGACAGTGGGAGAGAGAAAGAAAGAGAGAGAGAAAGAGAGTGAGAGATATAGAGAGAGAGAAAAAGAGAGAGAGACAGAGAGAGAAATAGAGAGAGCGTGAGAGACTAAATCAGAGACACTGGCCCAATCCCAATGCCCGGACTCACAGACTCACAGACTTTGCTGCGTGTTCTCGCAAAACATTAAGGCTTTAGGGCTGTCCGAATGTCGAATTCCAAAGGGCGTGAGGGTTTGACTCCACACTTACCGAGCCCTTTCCGTGAGTCCGCATCAGAACAGACTTCACCTAAGGGAATTACCCACAGTTCAAGACCATATGGAAATCCGGAAATTAGGAAGGTAAACAACAAGACAACGCTACTGTCAATGTGCGACCAGATGGGAATTTCAGCCTTTTTTTAGCGAGCCGGATCATTTGGTTCAGCTCACCAACAAGAGCCGGCTCTTTTGGCTCCCAAACGGCTCTTCATACTTCATACTACTTATACCTTTTATAATTCAGCTAAATGTAGCCCATTCTGACTTATGATTAGTATGTGTAGGCCAATAATCGCCTAAATTATTCAATGCATCCTTTATTCTGAAGCATTCAAAAGTAAAAATTATATCTTCTAATATCAATAAATTGCTGTAGCCGATTGTTTTCATTGCATTTACAAACTCACTTTGGGATTGGGCGCTGAGTCATCATTCCTCTCACGCCTCCAAAGCCCCTTCGTCAAAAGACACTCATCCTCTAACCCAAAAGCAGTGTGTGTGTGTGTGAGTGTGTGTGTGTGTGTGTGTGTGTGTGTGTGTGTGTGTGTGTGTGTGTGTACGTGTATGTGTATGTGTGTGTTTGTGTGTGTTTGTGTGCGAGCCTGCCGCTCCTCCCTTTTTTTTCTACAACCGACACAAAGACACTGAGTCTCCCTCCTCACTTAACCCAAACCCAGGGAGGAGGTCCTCCTGGGTGAAGGTGGCCTGGAAGGTGTTGAGGTGTGTCAGTGTGTCTGTTGACCCTCCTCCACCTGGGGACACTCTGTAAAAGGACAGAGTGCCAGCAGGTCGGTCCAGATACACTCCAACCTTGGCAGAGCCAGCGGGGGTGGGACGTATGAATGTTACACTACCGTTGTACAGGGCAGAGTAACCACCATCAACCTCACAAACAAGACTCCAGGACATGTTGTTCCATCCAAGCCCGCAGTCACTTGCCCCTCTCCTTGTGATTCCTCTATATGTCACTCCTATAACAACAGTTCCTTTCCACTCTACCTCCCAGTAACAGCGGCCAGTCAGAGCCTCTCTACCCAACACCTGGACCCAGGAGTCAAATCTCTCTGGGTGATCCGGATACGACTGGTACTCTCCAAACCTTGTCACCTTTCTGTCCTCAGACAGAGAGAGTCGTCTGTAGGCTGTGTTTGGGTCCAGTGTGAGTTCACAGGCATCTGACGGGAGAACAAGACATGATTAGATGCTGAACCATTCTTCATCGTCAACATCATCGTCGTCATCATCATCATCATCATCATCATCATCATCATCATCATCATCATCACTTGTACTGCTCTCCTGCATTCTTCTTCTTTTTATTCTCTTTCAGTCTCTTTTTTTGATCGCTCTCGACTCTTCAAACATTAACATAGAAAGACAAAAAATATATCATAGGATAGGTACTATAGTGGAATCATGTGCTGTCGATTTTCGAAGCAATAATACACATTGTGTTTAAGATAATTAAAGTTAAAGTTATTTGGAAATCCCATGTGTGTATGAGTGGCTGTCCCAATCAAAACATTGAAACCAAGACAAATGTATAAAGTGCATTTACTCCCTCAATAATTACACTACATTGCACTCATACATATGTAAAAATACATACGTACACATAGCTAAACATAACTATACATACTCATAGACATGCGTATACATACTGTTACGGTTCTAGGAATAGGGTTAGTTTTAGGGTGCTTAGAGTTAGGGTCAGTACTGATGTCACACAGAGGGGGCGGTGTTGAGGTGCTCATCACAGGTAAGTAGCAACAGCTGAGTGGGCAGGTGACTCTCAGAACTTTGAGACTGAGTCGAGAGTGCCTGGTTTCAGCAGGTGAGATTGGGGTGAATGAAAGTAACCAGATGGACACACGTTGCTTGGCGACTTTGAGAAGAGAACCTTTTGGATTTTTACATACACGGTGAACTAAAAAGACTGGATCAAAGCGCAGGCTGGTCACCTGCAGACTAGGTGCCGATGCGGCGGAGCTGTTTGCCTACGGTGGCTGTAGACCTGTGGTGAGTACCTCACACCTAACCCCCTAGATAGGTTAGATCGCACTCACCCAGGGAAAGATTAGGAACAATACTCAAGTTAAGCACGCCACGTAGGGACAAACTTAGGTTACGGGCTGTCTACCCAAATTAATAGCGAGCGCGGTAGGTCAGATCGTAACATTACGTGAATATGTAATGATACGTACATAAGATACTCATACATATGTACGCATAAATTTATCTTTATAAGTACACATAGCTAAACATAAGTTTACATACTCAGACATACGTATATATTAGTACACACACATACGTGAACATACGTATAAATATGTACATATACATAAACAAACATACTAATATACACACACATAAGCGTGTAATGGCAAGTACAATTACTTCAATAATTGTATGATTTCTACTTTCTAACCTGTCCTATTTCACTTTCCTTCCACTTGTCCATTAGGTTTGCAGTTTGTCTGAGTTACAGTTGGTTTTGTTATTGAGAATGGGTCTGTGGTTTGAGGCTAGGTTCAATGAGACAACATACATGGCTGGTTGTCTGCTTCCGGTAGAAGCTAAACGTCAATCGATTTAAAAAACACCTCCTCTCACGTCATGACATCCACAAAAACTAGGGAACGGTTCTCAGAATTTGTGGTTCGGTTCATATCACGTTTATGGGTTCGCTACGTTTTGGGTAAAGCAGGGTATGAAGCAAAAAAAAGTACTCATATAAACATATAGACACACACATACATTTATAAATATATGTATACACACACACCTCAACAACGTTATGAATACAACAACAACAACAAACATCTCTTCTTGGATCCAGATCTTACCAAAGACAATCAGCTCAGCGGTGTGATTGGCCGTGCCAGCGCTGTTGCTCGCCTTGCAGCAGACCGTGTTCACGCCATACCTCACACCTCTGACGAAGAGGAACCCTCTCTCCACCCAGGCCTCTGATTGGTCGTCTGTGCCGTCTCTCTCCAGGGGCTTGCCGTTGTGGAGCCACTCTACAGTGGGTTCCGGCGTGCCACCAGCATTGCAGGTGAGGCGGGCCGTTTGGCCCACGGGCAACCGCTGGGTAGAGGAGTGGAACTCTGTGATGCTGGGGGCCTCCTCCTCCTCCGTGGGCATCACTGAAGGTGAAGAAACCAGGAGGAGAGGAGTGAAAATTTACAACACGGATCTAGAGATGCACCGTCAAACAGTCCCTTCTCTCTCTCCTAATACCTGCCCACTAGAGGGCGACCCAGAAGATTCATACCCAGTTTTTATACGTAAACATACGTTTAAACGTAAATGTTTACGTAAACATACGTATAAATATGTAAAGATACATAAACATAGGTAAAAGTATGTAAACATACGTATAAATATGTACACATGCATAAACATACTTTCACATACATAAATAAACATACTAATATACACACAAGCGTGTAATGGCAGTGCAAGTACAATTTCTTCAGTAATTGTACGATTTCTAGTTCAGATTCCTGTCCTATTTTACTTTTCTTCCACTTGTCCATTCAGTATGCACGTCTGAGTAATAGTTTGCTTTGTTATTGAGAACGAGTCTGTGGTTTGAGGCTAGGTTCAATAAGACAACATACATGGTTGGTTGTCTGCTTCTGATAGAAGCTAAACATCAATGGACTTAAAAAACGCCACTTTCACCTCATGACATCCACAAAAACTACGGAACGGTTCACAGAATTCACGGTTCGGTTCATATCACGGTTTTTGGTTGGCTATATTTGGGTATTGGGTATTTGGGTAGGCACTCAGGCCTATGGCACGTAAAAATAAGACTGTTGTTATTCTGTGGCTCAATCAATTTCACCTGACCGGCTGTTCTGATCATCTCCGAGGTCGGGGGATATTGTTTAACAGTCTATGTTTAGATTAGCCTTCTATGGGCAAAAACTGTTGGTTTATTTGTATTGCTCCCCTTCAGGAATTTGTGTGGAAAGGGGTGGGTATAGCCTATTTCTCGCCTTTCTCCTTTGTAAAGCGCATTGTATTGCCGTTGTGCCAATATGAAGTTAACTGCGCCCATTCCTTGATTCGTTCTGCCAGCACTCCAAACAATAAATTTCCTTCCAATGTTCGTCCAATCCACTCCAATAGTGGTGCTGCATTGCGGTTAAATCCAACTCTAACGAATTAATTGTCCAAATTTAAGTTTTTTAACATTCCCAGTCTATGAAAACTTTCATACCGGGCATGTTAAATAAGTGCACGCCCCGCCACACGTAACACACTTGTAAAATGCAGTCGTCAATTGATGGAATGGGTTATTTCATCATCACAACCAAAATTTGAAATTAATCAAATCAATTACAGATAAATAATTCTGAAATAATTCATGACCTACTGTTCTGAACCTCAAATTCTGAAAGTTGGACTTTGGAGAAGTGATGGGTACTTTTTGGTTGAACACATTTGTACGAAATACTAATGACCCCCCAATGTTGACCTGAAGTTAATAATAAATGATTAATGCAACTTAAGTACTACTTTCCTGTTTTTCTTTTAATAATTCCTCATTAAAAAAGACCAAGCAGCAAGTTTTTCCTCATGTTTTTGAGAATATACTATAGGGGCAAAAGCTGCAGCTGCCACTAGTGTGGGCTGAATGGACAGCAACAAAGCGTTAAAGCAACAATGGGGAAAGGCTTTCCCCTCAATGCTTATGTAAACCCTGGTTGGATAAGGATTCAAAATTGGATATGAAGATAAAATCTGACGCATAGTTTCAGTGTTAAAACTGATAAAATAATTGCTGTCTGTGGTTCTAAATGGGTTGTGGCAATCATTTGGAAAAATAATAGGTTGCAGCAACATATTGATAAAAAAAGAACTGAACTAGTTCATTTTTGGAACTGTGAACTTATTTAAAAATTTTGAATTATGAACTATGAACTGAACTAGTTCATTAAGAAAATTGTGAACTGAACTTTGAACTAGTTCATGTAGAAAGTGAACTTTCCCAACACTGTATATTTATATATATATATATATACACACACATATATACATATACATTTATGAATATATATATATATATATATATATACACACCTCAACAACGTTATGAATACATCATCATTGCATCATCAATGCATCAACAACAATGTTATGAATATATCAACAACAATCCTATGAATACATCAACAACAAACATCTCTTCTTGGATCCAGATCTTACCAAAGACAAGCAGCTCAGCGGTGTGATTGGCCGTGCCAGCGCTGTTGCTCGCCCTGCAGCAGACCGTGTTCACGCCATACCTCACACCTCTGACGAAGAGGAACCCCCTCTCCACCCAGGCCTCTGATTGGTTGTCTGTGCCGTTCCTCTCCAGGGGCCTGCCGTTGTGGAGCCACTCTACTGTGGGCTCCGGCGTGCCACTGGCGTCGCAGGTAAAGCGGGCCGTTTGGCCCACGGGCAACGTGTCGGTAGAGGAGTGGAACGCTGTGATGCTGGGGGCCTCCTCCTTCGTGGGCATCACTGAACCTGAAGAAATCAGGAGGAGAGGAGTGAACGTTTATGGCAAGTATGTAGAGATGCAGCATCATATACTCACTTCAAGCTTTCCTAACACCTGTCCACTAGAGGGCGACCCAGGAAATTCACACCCAGTATTCTTGCCTGCCTTTTCATACATGATTAAATATCACAGCAGTGTCTACAAAGATTTCCCAGGCAGGGGAAGACACTCCAGCTCAAAGATTAACAAGTTGGGGGCGGAGCTTGCAGAGAAAAAAAAAACGTTCGGCAGCTCAAATTTAAACTAGTGCAAGTGAACCCAGAAAGGGTTGACCCTTGTGACCTGACCTTAGGAGACCACGATAGAAACCTGATCATGGTTGACCACAATGTAAATCAGACCTTAGTAGACCACAATAGAAACATGACCTCAGTAGACCACAATAGAAACTTTACTTTAGTAGACTTAAACACATCCAACAACCTTTCAACTCTTCAAGAGTATATTTACTGTACCTACGGCACAGAGAACAGAAAGAAGGAACATTCTCCACTCATGAACACAAACAAAGTCTACGGACCCTCTTTGTTCCGCTCAGCCTCCAGATGATCCAGGTCTACAACCTTCTCACAGATCCAGTGGTGCAGTCTGTCACACGGTTCTTCGGACCAGCCGCCCTCCCCTGCTACGACACAGTCTTCTGCTCCGCCGTCATCGTGTGGTTTACCCTGTCTCCAACTGAGAACCACGAGGAGGAGACAGTGGAGGTAAATCTGTCACTCTCAGAGCAGAGATGCTGCTGAATAGAGTCATCTGCCTTACCTTGAGGTCATGGGGGTGCCATCCACCCATTTGAAGGTCCCCTCTGTGTCTCGATCACTCAGTCCAATCCAGGAAGGACCCATCAATCTGCTGACAAACCCCTGTTTCCAAAGGTATTAGCATCTGTTGTTATGACAACACATCTGAACACACACACAAACACACAGACTCAGACACACACACAGACACACACACACACACACACACACACACACACACACACCTGTTCTTCTCTGCTGTTGATGACCACCAGGTCTGCGTTTCTCTGCAGACAGTCTTCTCTACTGGCCGTCCAGCTCTTCTCAGTAGTAGAAATAAGGTAGAAACTATTGTCGTAAAACATCCAGCCCTGGAGGGTCAATTCATCTGTTGAATGTAAAAGAAAGTCCTGAACAAACACAGAACTGCTAATCTTACCGTCTTCGTTACTGACACACAACCCTGAGACCTGTATACAATAGAAATCGGTCTATCTTTGTGGAAGTGCCTTAGAATTGTAAACTACTGCTCCCCCTGTTCGAGGAGGAGACTACCGACACCTACAGTACCACCGTGCTGCCAGAATACGGACATCCTTTATTTATTTTATTTGGTGGTAGTTTAACACCGTCTATGCTCTGTTAGCCTGACAATATATAATGTGAAGTTATAATGAAGAGGGGATGTTGAAACATAAATCACAAAAGCAGAGGGTGTTTTTGAAATACATGTTAATAACGTGATTGATTTAGTAGCTTGGATAAAACCCTCACCGAGTTCATGTATTAAGTGCTGTCTCCCCTCCCCCCAAGGTGACGGTGAGTCTAGGACAGGACAGAGGAATACAGAAGATATGAGCTCTAAAACAGAACAACATCATCTCTCAACATCACAGTACCCACAGCCAACCAAACACAAAGTCCATCCCGCCTGAAAGAAAACATGTTATATTATAAATATTAATACTAATTAAAATAGCAATAACTATAATAATCAATATCATTATCGTTGCTATTGTTACAATCATTCATATTATTAACACAAATTAAAAAAAAACTATAATCATCATTATCATTGCTACTATTACAATCATTAATATGATTATAACTGTTATTATTCAAACTGGAGTGTCCGCGCGCACGTTGCATGCGCTCAACCTCTAGTTGTACTTAAACCCATAGCTATAATGTGGAAACCCCGGTCGACAATGTAACAAATTTCTGAGTGCATAATATAACATTTTGCTTGCCAAATCACCAGAAGTCATTTACTTTCTATGGGCAAGAGCGACCAAAGCGACACAAGCGTCAAACGCTACCAGCGGCAAAAGGTGAGCGACCAGAGCGACCAAAAAAAGTTGAAGACGGCTGAACTTTATGCAAATTACTATGACGCATTTCGGCAGCAAAACACTGACAGTCAATCGGAATGTAGACGCTCTTTGCTTGCGTGGATCCCAGGGAACACCGAACACCGGCACTTTGGTTCCTACCTACTTTTTTGGTTCCTACTGACTGTACAAAATTAATCGCGGATGTAACTTGGCACCCGGTGTTGTACAATCATTTTCATTTGCTCTCCATACCACCAATCTAACCAACCAATCGCGTGTAGTCATGCTTTAAACAAAACACGCTTTTGAAATCGTCACATACACAAACTAATCGACAAGACGAGGGATAAATGACGAGATATATCTCTTGTCTTTTATCCCTCTATTCCTGCTATTCCCCACTATTCACGGAGCCTGAGGTGAATCATTTTTAATTAAATAGTCTAGATAGATAGCCTAGTCAAGTCTTCATTAATACCAAACGACACAAATCGTCGGGAATTAATTTAGGTGATTCGGCTCACACAGGACAGTAGCCTACAAGACCACACAGAAGAAGGGAGACAAGTCTGACTGGACATACACAAAATACATCACATTAAAACTAGACACGCGTTGATCGAATGAGTCCAGATCATGATTTGCAGATGCAGATCAGTGAAACACCGCCACTTTCTGTGGCGGTGGTGCCTTGTGGCGATGGTGCCTCGTGGCGGTGGTGCCTCGGCAGAAGGGCTCCGGCGGGAAACCATTTCGGGCAACAATCCCTTTCTCCTCCACATCGGAGCGCCTGAGCTTTCATTTTTCAAAGGTGGAGCAGGATACCTAGGGCTCGTTTTACACCTAACGCCATTTCTAGCTACTGGGGGACCATAGGCAGGCTAGGGGAACTCATATTAATGTTACAAAACCTCATAAAGTGAAATTTTCATGCCATGGGACCTTTTAAAAGATGTGCCAACATTTAAATATTTTTTAACTATTCAGCAAACAAAAGGCTGATTATCCTTTAGGGGGCCACTCAATGACATGCAGAACCATCATCAACACGCCCAATCAAGTGGTGTGAGAAATACTGACTTTCTACTCCTCATTCACATATAAGGTAATTTACATTTCCTTCAGAGAAAATACTACCTCAGCAATAGTAATATTCAAGATGGTGGATTGTACATTGGTTACTTGACGTGACAGTTAAAGATGTTCATTATTTTTTTATAAACAGAAGAATGCTTCATTGAGATTAAACATCTCTTCAAGTGACCTGGCCAGGAGAGGCAGCAGTAGCCTACAGTCACACATAGCATACACATAAAACATTAGAAAAATAACAACTAAAACAGTCGGCAGGGGAGAGGGGGGATATCAACATCGCAAGACATTTCGTGAGGCTCAAGGAAAAGAGTAATATTACATTTTAGCAGCAAAGTGTAGTCTTGTGGTGGAGTCTATAGACATAATTCACCATACTGTGTTATTGACATGTTTTCGTTTTGTGTTATGGGGATGCTGTCTCTTTATGATCGTGCGACTTGTGTGTTGACATACCGGTCGGTGCGATGTTTGAATTTGAAACGGTTTTTATATGATAAAATGAATAACCTGCCGTTGCGTTGTCGACGTGAGAAATTGTCTCTTTACTTTTATCGCAATTTCTACAGTCTATAGGCAGAACGACTTACCTGGGAGAGTTAAAACAGTCGGAAGGGGGCAGGGGGGATATCAATATCGCAAGACATTGCGAGATGCTGAAGGAAGTGGGTATAAATATTACCCACCTCCTTGAGCATTCCGCAATGTCTTGCGATAAAAAATAAATAAAGTTTTGCAAAGAAGTGTAGTCTATAAAATACATAACGACTCAGCTAGCAGAGTGTCAACGGCGGGGCTGTTATCTCGATCTTGCCATTGTCTTTCAACGTCTGCGTCCGCGTGTGTGCACTGTGTATGCGCGTGCATGTGTGTGCGTGCGTGTGTTCATGTGTGCGGTGTGTGTGTGCACTGTCCTGCGCTGCCTTTGTCTTGATACGTCTCCGTCAGCGTGCGCGTGTCTGCAGTGTGTGTGCGTGTGCGTGTGTGTTCGTGCACGTGTGTGTGGAGTGTGTGTGTGTATGTATGCTGTGTGTATGTGCGTGCATGCGTGCGTGCGGTGTATGTGTGCGTATGCTGTATGTGTGTGTGTGTGAGCTGCAGGCTGCTTGGCACATGCGCGTTGACCAAGTATGCCGAGTAACTTGTCCGACATAGTATTAAGATCATTCATATTATTAACACTAATTCTAACAAAAAAATAGTTATCATTATCATTGCTATTATTACAATCATTAATATGATTATAACTGTACTGTAATTCTATTCAGGATGATATGATTTAGACTCACTGAAGCGCAGGGAGATGAGGAGAATACTCAGCAGTCCGATGCTCACAATGACAGTGATGTGCAACCATAGAGCTGTTCAGGAGTAGGACACACACACACACACACACACACACACACACACACACACACACACACACACACACACACACACACACACACACACACACACACACACACACACACACACACACACACACTTTTTTGAATCATTTTGGACTGGATTGTTTCTTTTAAATTCTCTAAAAAGGGGCACCTACCAAATCTTCTCTTCCTGGTCTCCTCCTGGTCCAAAGACGTGTCCTCAGGTTCCTCAGAGAGTCCAGGGTCCGGTTCAGAGATGGTGACCATGGTTACTCTCTGATGGCTTCTACGGCTTCTTAACTTAGCCTTCTTCTTTGCACTATCAGCTGGAAAAATAATGTCACTTGTGATCATTCTGACCAATTATCAGCCTGCAATCTGATACCATCAGTGTCAGGAAATGTTTTTCTTCTACTCTTATCAGATGCCTTCATTTGACACACAGATTCACGGACGCACTCAAGCACACACACACACGGACACACAGAGTAATGTACACGCAGATATATTCATACTGCGTGATTGTCATTCACAGTCCAGACTCCCTACCGTCTGCAGAATCCCTCCCCGTCTTGAAGGAACACCTGAAGACCTCTACTGAGAACACCTGAGTAAGTGATGACTGGTACTGTAGCTCTCGTGTTGAGTTTAGAACACACTTAAGCAGAACAAGTACTGGTCTCTAGCATGCATGTTATTATTGTCTCATTATTGACATATATGCACACATAGTTATACAGCAATACACAGCGAAATACATACGTACACACGCAGTAATCGAGGGGGACAACATGTGGCCTGCGTGTCACCAGGGTCTTTCACAACGGCACACGCAGAAAATATGAGGACATGTATTGTAGGATAATTTGAGATGTGTTCATATTAATGACAAACATATAATTGTTAAATTCATACACATAGTGATATCAGTACACCTTATATCACTTCAGTTTAATGAGCAGCTATTATTAAAACACAAACTTGTTGTTTAAATAAACCATTGTCACTCTTATGCCACGTTGCACTAGCATTAATAATAAGTAATGAAAAAACTAAACTTATGTTCACATTTACATTTATCCAAAGCGACTTACACTAAGTACACTTGTCATAAGAAGTGAAACAATATATCGCTGTCGGCACAGTAAAGATGTTCATAAAACCAAATGCAAGTACTAACAATCGCTAGGCTAACCCATTCCCCGTGTAACAGCTACACAATTAAGTACTATGAATAAGTGCAATATAGGTTAAGTGCGTACAATAGGTTCGTACATTAAGTGCCAGGACGTACAACATACAATGGTGTCCGGAAGGGGCTGGGTAGCTATGCAGAGTGCAGGTGAACTCTGAACAGGTGAGTTTTGAGTCTTTTGCGGACACATTTTCTAATCCCTAAAGTTACGCTGCACTCTGTTCCACGTATATAACGAACATATATCATGAAACACACAACTACTTGAGATGCCTAGCAATAGTCTGTAACTCATGGGCATATCACAAGTCAAGTAAGATAAATGTGAGCTTTTTGTCTAGAACACAAACATGTCGTTATTTAGGAGAAGAAACCTGTCTATACGGTCGCTGGTTCATCAGGTTGGTCCCTTTGGCTAAAAACGTTTTCTAAAAGTACATTTTAAATGTATGCAGATGAAAACACATTTTTACTGGATTATTTTTAATCCTCTTTAATCATCTTTAATCCATTATTTTTAAAAAAGGGCACCTACCAAATCTTCTCTTCCTGCGCTTCCTCCGGTCCGTGTCCATGGTTCCTCTCTGACAGCTTTCAACGTGTCTGCTCTCAGGATTCAGCTCTGCTCTATCACCTTGAAAAACCACGTCATATATTTTAATTATGACCAATCATCAGCCTGCAATCTGATATCATCAGTGTCAGGAAGTGACAGTGTTTTTCTTCTGCTCTTATCAGATGTCTCTTATCAGGGACGCATGCAAACACAAACACACACACACGATTATTTTTAATTTCATATAAATATACAACATACAGAGGTATAATATAGCAGATAGAGTAGTGGACGTGTCTAGGAGTCCACTACAGATTTGTATTCATATTTTAATACAACTTAACTCAACACACTATGGGAACGGCAGAATGTGTGTGTTTTGCTGACGTTGTCTGTGTGTGTGTGTGTGTGTGTGTGTGTGTGTGTGTGTGTGTGTGTGTGTGTGTGTGTGTGTGTGTGTGTGTGGGGGAGGGGGGAGAGAGAGAGAGAGAGAGAGAGAGAGAGAGAGAGAGAGAGAGAGAGAGAGAGAGAGAGAGAGAGAGAGAGAGAGAGAGAGAGAGAGAGAGAGAGAGAGAGAGAGAGAGAGAGAGAGAGAGATATATATATATTGGGCCCTATCTTGCATCCAGCGCAATTTACTTTCTACACGACGCATGTATCTTTGCTAGTTTGCACCCGACGCAAAGCCGATTTTCCCCCGCAGCGAACCTGCGCCACTAAACTTGCGCCCTGACAGGTGTGTAGGCGAAAAGCAGAGGCGTGTTCCGGCGCAAATGATACATGCTGCTATCTTACAGATTTATAAAGCAGTTGCGCAACTGACAGACAAATACCTGGTATTTGTGCACTAACGGATAGGGCAGTTGGTGTTGCTATTTTGACATACCATGGCAGGTCGAAACTGCAAAAATGTTTCCATAGGGGCTGCATGAATGAACACTGCAGTAGGCTAGGCCATGCGTTAAAATAATAATAACAACGATAAACTTGAGCAAAGTAGGCTATATCCCAGCCTTCTAAAACAAAATCTTGTTTTGGGTTAAACGTTGGTTAAATTATTTGGGAAAGAACAGCTGATACAGCGGTAATTGTTGTATTTAAATCAATGCATCTGTAAACACCGTACAGCAAAGACATATTTTCTTGACACAGACATTGTGTAAAAGCCCATAACTTTTAGGATTGGTGAGTATTTGATCGTGAGAAAACATTATTTTACCGCGAGTGAGTGTTAAAAAGAATGAATGAATGCATGCGCGCGTTTGTGTATGTGTAAGAGAATTAATGAATGCAGGCGAGCGTGTGTGCATCCATCTGTTTAAACACACGCAAACTAAACACGTAATGCATAATACAGTCCATGGCAATGTACTTGGGGGGACACATGCATATTAGGAACACAAGTCGATAACGATAATGTATGCAATACTGGTAAGAAACGATGTGTGTTAATGTACACAGGACCGCATATCATATGTGTGTTACGTTTTCTTTGCCACAATTTACATGAGGACTCAGTATTTCGGAAGTTGTAGAAGAAAACGCTATTCCATGTGTGAATCAGGGCATATTATTTGGCCATTAACTGAGCCACTTGAAGGTTGAAATTCATGTGGTCATGCATCTGTCTCATCGGAGACTGTAAATGCGCTGTTCAAATGCGCTCATGGCTCTTAAAGGGGATAGGAGATGGCACTCATTGGTTTATTGCACGTTACGCCCAAACCGCACCTAGTTCAGGGCAACCCTTTTTAGGTTTGCGTCGGGCGCAAGAGTCATTTATCCGCCGGTATAATAGCAACAGCGGCAGAGCCCCGCCCACAAAGCTACTTCCGTTTTGCGCTTGTCACTTGCTTTTCAGATTGTTAAAATAGGGCCCATTGTGTGTGTGAGTGAGTGAGTGAGTGAGAGAGAAATTGTGTGTGGTATAAAAGCAGCGTGGGTTGTTTCAGTTGTTGATGGGAATTATTTTGTTACTGCAATGTAGTAGTCTTCTTTTCCATGTCATCAGAATAATTATTGAGTGTATTTCACAATATATTCTCAGGCAGGGCAACACGTCTGTATTTGGTGGGATGGCTCTGTGGGGGAAACTCCACGGCCGTCCGAGCAGCCTCGAAACGCCACGTCCCCATCAGGTCAAACAGTTTAGAACGCCCTTGACCAGAGATCTGAAGGGCTTCACAAGCCGCTTTTTAAGGGACGGCCCCTGTCCGTAGTCCCCCAAAGTGCAGGGAACCCCCCCCCCCAAATATCAGGGAAGGAACCTGGAGAAGGAACCAAGAAGAGGGATCCCTCTCCAGGGATGGTAGGAGTGCAATATGAGCCATAATAATGTTCAGACGTAATGGTGGCATAACAAGTGCTATCTGAGGTATATCCTCAATCCATCGCTATCTTTTGTCTTTATAGTGCAACTCTTAAAAGCCGTCGCTTTAGTTATTTCATGAATTTGAATGAATGAATTTTATATGTATTTAAATGATTTTTGTGTGTGTGTGTGTGTGTGTGTGTGTGTGTGTGTGTGTGTGTGTGTGTGTGTGTGTGTGTGTGTGTGTGTGTGTGTGTTTGGTGTGTGTCTGTCTGGTCTAAAAGCACAGAACATCGTTTCAGTGCTTTGTTTATTTCCCGGTGGGAATATTTTTTTCTTACTGCAATGTTCTCCTTTTTTGTTGAAAGAAAAGCTATGTTAAACTTTCCTAAAATCATGAATTGAATCATTTCTATATTGACACTGTTTGGATGCTTTCAACTGTTTGTTCGTCTGAATTCTGCATTCTCCGGTCACAAACAACATGAACAATTATTACGGTTGTAAAATGATGCATTTTTACTCGGAAAAGTGACTTTTGTGCCTGGACAAGTGAAAGGTTAATGTACTTATCCAAGGGAGAAGGCCTCAAAAAAACTGAATGCTGACACACAGTCACACACACACACACACACACACACACACACACACACACACACACACACACACACACACACACACACACACACACACACACACACACACACACACACACAGACACACATAAACACACACACACAAACACACAAACACCTTTACTGTTGTGTAAGCTGTGATGGACACTTGCAGACCAACAATATTCTCAGTTCAGTCCATACTAATTTTATTTAAAGTGAAATATTTACAAGCCAGGGCAACATGTTTGTGTTTGACTGTATGGCTCTGTTGGGGGAAACTGGAATAGATCTCACCGAACCAGATAATCTGAACCAGATCTATTCAACAAGCTATTTTGTTTTGCAAGAGAATATCGTCAAACTATCATCATTACCCTTTATAATAAGGCTCATATAGTTATAGGAACGAAGGATATTAAATAATCAATCTGTTGAGAACTCTTTTATTAAACTTTCAATAACATTTATTATAAGGCTTATATAGTTATAGTAATGAACAAACTTATTTATCTCCTGATCTTCATTTCCGCCTTGCACCGCTGCGTCTCCAGATACGTAGAGCTACATGACGCTACACCGTGACACTTGTTATCCGTGGTCTGTGTGTGTGTGTGTGTGTGTGTGTGTGTGTGTGTGTGTGTGTGTGTGTGTGTGCGTAGTCTTGTGTTTCTTTTCCATGTCATCAGAATAATTATTGAGTGTATTTCACAATATATTCTCAGCCAGGGCAACACGTCTGTATTTGGCGGGATGGCTCTGTGGGGGAAACTCCCCGGCCTTCTGAGAAGCCTTGAAACACCACATCCCCATCAGGTCAAACAGTTTAGAACGCCCTTGACCAGAGATCTGAAGGGCTTCGCAGGCCGCTTCTTAAAGGACGCACCCTGACGCTAGTCCCCCAAAGGGCAGGGAAACCCCCCCAAATATCAGGGAAGGAACCTGGAGAAGGAACCAAGAAGAGGGATCCCTCTCCAGGGATGGTAGGAGTGCAATAGGAACCATAATAATGTGCAGACGTAATGGTGGCATAACAAGTGCTATCTGAGAGATATCCTCTATCCATCGCTATCTAGTGCAACACTTAAAAGCCTTTGGTTTAGTTATTTCATGATTTTGTTTTATATGTATTTAAAGGATGTATTTAAAGGAGAGAGAGAGATACATAGAGAGAGAGAGAGAGAGAGAGAGAGAGACATATAGATAGATACATAGATAGATATATATATATAGAGAGAGAGAGGGAGAGAAAGAGAGAGAGAGAGAGAGAGAGAGAGTTTTAGGATCTCATCCAGGAGTTTCTGCCCTTTATGTCTTTCTGTCCTTCATCAATACTGGCATCAATCTATTTCAGAAGAACCACCAACCTCCAGGAAAGATAAACTCCTCCTCCTCTACCAGAGTGGTGTGGACAAGGCCTTACAGAGTTAGAAAGGACACCTGGACGTGTTCCTTCGCTTCCTCCTGGGCCTCTCTCTGGAGACCAATCAGATTGTCCTACGAGGTCTGCTGGTAAAGAGAGGAACTAGCTCACTGACCAATGAGGGAACAGTGTCTTACATCAAGGAGAAGATAAGTGGAGATCTCTCTCCAGAGACAAGAATCAATCTGTTCAACTTTCTGAATGAGCTGAACAACCATTCTCTAGTGAAGGAGATCGAACAGTACCTGACATCAGGAAGTGTCCCCCAGAAAACTCTCCCTCCTGCTCAACTGTCAGCTCTGGCCTTCATACCAGTGGTCAAAGTAACAGGAATTAAAATACACACAACACAATATACATAAAACTGAAATATAAGGTTCAAATAATATGTAAAAGATCTCTGTAGGGTCATAATATGTGTGTGTGTGTGTGTGTGTGTGTGTGTGTGTGTGTGTGTGTGTGTGCGTGTGCGTGCGTGCGTGCGTGCGTGCGTGCGTGTGTGTGTCTATAGAGCAGAGGCAGCGAGGGGTGAAAAGATGTCCGCCCCTCCTCCTTGGTCGGGGTGGAGAGAGAGAGAGAGAGAGAGAGAGAGAGAGAGAGAGAGAGAGAGAGAGAGAGGTTGATCAATCAGTAGTCAGCAGGTTAACGTACGCTCACTCTGATCCACAGTGAGGTCCGATCACATTGCATCGTATTGGGAATCAAATCCAGAACATCTGAGATGCCATAGATGTCTCAGACTTATGACCGAATTTTTTTAAGAAAAAGGGAGAGCAATGGGGGAGAGAAATGGAGAGAAATGGGGGAGAGAATGGGAGAAATGGGAGAGAGAGTGGGAGAACTGGGGTGTGGTCTCAGCAGCCTCACCTGGTCTGAGTCTGGTTGGACTCTTGGGTCTGGGGGAGGCTGCACACCTGTTGCTCGTTGCCCAATCAGTGGTCAGCAGGTTAACGGACGCTCACTCTGATCCACAGTGTCGTCCAATCACAGGTAGTGCTAGGCTCAAAGAAGCCTTCGGGGCGTGCTTGGAATCGAACCCGGATCATCTGAGACACTACAGACACTACAATGTCCCGCCCCTACTGATGACCGTAGACAACGAGAGGGAGGGAGGGGGGAGGGAGAGAGAGAGAGAGGGTGGGGGAAGGGGAGAGGGAAAGTGGGAGGAAGGGGGAAGGCGAGAGGGAGGAAGGGTTAGGGGAAAGGGAGGAGGGGGGAGAGCGAGAGAGAGCAAGAGAGGGAGGCAAGGCAAGGCATATTTATTTGTATAGCGCATTTTAGATACGTGGCAATTCAATGTGAAAACAAAATGAAAAAAATGAAGATGAAAATATGGAACCATACACTTTTTAGCAATAATAAAAGTAAAATGTAAAATAAACATGGAACACCAACATCAAAGAGTGAATTTAAAAGTAAATGAGAAAATAAAAAAAGGAATGTAAAAACAATGTGCATTAACTACCGAAAGCATCTACAAAAAGTTTGGTCTTCACTCTTGTTTTAAAAATGGGGACAGTTGGGACGTTTTTGATGGTCTCTGGAAGCTGGTTCCAGAGATGGATGCCATAATGGCTAAAAGCTGCTTCACCCTGCTTTGTTCTGACGGTCGGTTTCAGTAGTAATTGTTTATGTTGTGATCTAAGGGACCTTGTTTGGGAATATTGCTTAAATATGTCATGTAATTAGTTTGGCCCAACCCCCTTCAGAGACTTAAAAACAAGTAGAAGTGCTTTAAAATCATTTATGTAACTAACTGGGAGCCAGTGCAGGGACTTTAAGATTGGGGTGATGTGATCTCTCCTTTTTGTTTCAGTGAGGACCCTGGCTGCACTATTCTGTATAATTTGAAGTGGTTTTATACTGTTTTTGGGAAGTCCTCTGAAAACTACATTGCAATATTTAATGTGATTTAATGTGACTGCTAAAATTTAGGTTGTTATCTATAAGGACACTTAGGTTTTTTACCACATCTTTTGCTATTAGGCCTTTCCTTTCAAGCAAGGCAGAAAACCTTGTTGTTTTTGTTGAGCTGTAAAAAGTTCTGTGACATCCATTTATCTATTTCAGAAATACAATGAAAGAGACTGTCAATGGGGGTATAATCATAAGGCATTAGCGGTAGATAAATTTGAGTGTCGTCAGCGTAACTGTGGTAGGTGACTGAGTTCTTCTTTATAAGTTGACCTAGCGGCAGCATGTAAAGGTTAAATAATGGTGGACCCAAGATTGATCCCTGGGGAACTCCACATGTCAAAGATGTAGATGCTGAGGAACAGTTTCCAACTGTAACAGAGAAGCTCCTGTCTAATAAGTAGGATTTAAGCCACCTGATTACAACACCAGTGAAGCCAACCCAGTGCTCAAGTCGCTGAAGTAAAATGGTGTGGTCCACAGTGTCAAAGGCTGCACTGAGGTCCAGTAATACTAGGATTGATGCCTTGCCTGAATCTGTATGTAGCCGAATGTCACTCTTGACTTTGGCAAGAGCTGTTACGGTACTGTGGTTGGCCCGAAAACCTGACTGAAAGTTATCAAGGCAGTTGTTCAGCATTAGAAATTAGGTGAGTTGATTAAAAACAAATTTTTCAATAATTTTGCCAATGAACGTTAGGTTGGATATGGGCCTGTACCTGCTGAATATGCATGTATCTAGGTTGTTCTTTTTAAGTAGTGGTTTAATAACAGCAGTCTTTAGGGATTTGGGAAAAATACCTGTCTCCAAAGATGATTTTTGATTTTAATGAGATCTGGCATTAGTAGGTGAACTACTATACTATACTCTAAACAAATGGCAGACAGTAGTTCACTTAGATCTTCAAAAAAAAAAAACTTTAGGAGAGTGCTTTGGTGGCCTGTAAATGATCAGTAATAAAATCTGAGTTGAACCCTTAATAATTGTGCTCAGGTATTCAAAAGAAACAAAGTCACAGAATGATGACTGTCTGCATTGAAAAGATCCATTAAAAATTGGGGCTATTCCACCTCCTTTTTTGTTTTCACATTTTTTTCTCAAAAAATTGTAATTTGGGGGGGATGATTCAATAAGGGTCGACACATTGTTAGCCAGGTCTAGCCAAGTCTCAGTTAAGAGCAAGAAATCAAGGTTATAAGAGCAAATAAGATCATTGATTAAAAAAGATTTGTTTAAGAGAGATCTGACATTCAATGGGGCAAGTTTCACTATAGTGGTGTGAGCTTCTTGAGCATTCTGAGTTTGCTTAGCTACTCGCTGAAGATTGGCCAGATTTACCTCATAGGCTGGATGTAATCGATATCTCGTATCACTTGTTAGTATGGGGATAGGACAGCTGGGGGCGCTAGCGCTAGGTGGCGTAAGCAGGCTGGGTGGACAGGAGCAGGGTGGATTTACATTGCCAGCTGGACCCTCATAATTCATAGGCTGGGAAGTATATACATTAGTGGGAGTTGGCTGAGGATATATTGTAATCAAATTAGAAGGAATGCGATTACAAGGTTTATTAACAGAAGGCAATCCTAGCCCCACTGGGAGTATGAAAGTGTGAGTGGAACCATTGTCACATGGACGGCGATCAGGGGAACATCAAAGTTGTGACACACATGTAGCCAATTCAGTTTGAGTCTGCTGGGGCATGCTAATGGAGCTAAGTTGATGGCGGATATAATATGAGAGGTTGGAGGAAAGGGCACGAGCTCCTGCAAAGTTTAAATGCAGTCCATCCATCGCAAAAAGTTTGCTGCGCTGCCAGAAAAGGTTAAAATTGTCAATAAAACCTACGTTGTGTGCGCAGCATGCAGACTGGTGTCAGGTGTTCAGACCTAGCAATCTGAAAAAACGGTCACTGCCACGACCAGCGGGGCAGAGGGGGGGGGGGGGGGGGGGGGCGGAGATACTGACCATGTAGTGAAGGTGTTTTAATTCACTGAACAGTCGGATAAAGTCACTGTTTAATAATTCTGACTGCCGTTTGCCAACGTCATTTGTCCCGACGTGCAACAAGAGGGAGTCAGCCGATGAGAAGGACATCGCAACTTCCTGGATTTTGTCAGGGATGTCTACCACAGTGGCACCAGGAAAAAGTATAGTGCGGGCATTGAAGATTGAGACGTTTCTGATAATCGAGTCACCCAGGATGATTGTCGACGGTGGAGACGGGGTCAGCTGAGGTGATGCAGGCCGAGGGCCTCTGTGTTGCTGCTTCACTGCAACCTTCCACCCCGACAGCCCCGAGGCCCACGGGATGGTTGGCCAGTGTGCGGCTACCGGGGCAGCGGCAGACGGCTCCACTGGAGATGTGGAGCCAGGATTCTGGAGGCAGATCGCAGCAGCAGGAAGGCTTCCCGGTTGCCTACTCACGGCATTCCTCAGGAGCTGACGGCAGGCAGAGATGGATTCACGCCGGGAATGACGGTCAGCCTTCGTAGCCGCTGGCCAGTCTGCACTGTCGCCAGTGGGCGAGAGTACCCCTCCAGCTGCGGCTCCAATGCAGACAGGGGGAGCCGAGGGTCCAGACAGTTGCAGCCGTCGGGACGCAGGCCGGTGCCCTTCCTGGGCAGCAGGCAATCGCCGGGAGGTGGTAGCCTCTGGTGGATCCACCGCTGCAGGCGTCTGCTTGGCTGGGGAGACAGTTGGACCATGCATTGGCTGATGAAGCTCCAGATGGGAGGTAGCCGTAGCTGCTGTGTGGGTCACACAGGCAGACGATCGTAGGGGGGATGGCCTCGGTTGTTGCCATCTGCCGGGAAGAAGCCGCAGATATCGAGCTGTCCGCCTGGAACGTCGGCCTGAGAGCAGCCTCCGGATCCCACATCTGGGAGCCAACCTGCGAGAGGATGGAGTATTTTTTCACCAGATTCAGACTACGAGGCGAAGAGCATCGGCCATGGAGTCCATTCCGGTTGTGGACCACTACCTCGGTCCACAGCGGGATGGGTGTAGAGGAGGCAGCAGGCCGTGGGCAGGTGGAGTCCCAAAGGATGGTATTTTGGATGGCCACACTGAGAGTGGAGATTTGTTTGGACTGCTCCATCTACTGGTCTGTGTAATTGGACAGCACGGCTTCCTTTCTTTGGAGTTCCTCAGAGAAGCTGGAGAGCTGGGTTTCTTTCCTCCGCAGTGAATATCCTCTTTGAGGTAGGCAATCTTTTTGAACATATTCTGTAGCAGGATAGGGTCATCGGGTGATGGTGTTGACATTGTTGCCTCGATTTAGAGTAGCCTTGGAGTTATAACTCCACTCAGTTGTAACGTGAGCAATCACGATCCTCAGATAAAAACTTGCTCTTCCAACTTTGAGAAACTTCTGGACCACCTTGACGTTAATTCTTGGTGTCGATTGTTCCAAGAATTTACGATTAACGAATCCAATCCACTATCTGTAGCTCTCAGAGCTAAGCTACCACGCTACCATGGGAGGGGGAGAGAGGGAGGTACGCTCACTCTGATCAACAGTGTCATTGTGTCTCTTCCTCTCTCACTCGCACCCTCCTTCTCAGTCTCCCCCGCCCGCTTTCCTCTTTCCCCCTCCCTCTCTCTCTCGCTCTCTCTCTCTCCCCCTTTCCCCCTCCGTCCCTGTGTTGTCTGCAGTCATAAGTGGGGGCAGGAAATTGTAGTGTATGTGGTGTCCCAGATGTTCTGGGTTCGATACCAAATGCAATATTCCCTCTCTGAGACCAACCCTCTACCTGTGATTGGACGGCACTGTGGATCAGAGTGAGCGTATGTTAACCTGCTGACCACTGATTGGTCAATGAGCAACAGGTGTGCAGCCTCCCCCAGCCCCAGAGTCCAATAAGACTCAGACCAGGTGTGCTGCCTCAGCCAGTCACTCAGTTGTCCTTTGATTAAGGCCCCGTTCACACGAGAACGCTTGCGGGTAAAAACGACAAAATATTTTATTGGATATGCCTTTAGTTTGGACGGTGACAGCATTTTTGGGGCTTATAAATGTAAAAATCTGAAACCACCCTCCAGAGTGGAAAACTTCAATACGCTCCGCCGTAGCGTTTCCATCTACACTGCCAAGACGCAAAACTCTGCTCAGATCTGCTCACGTTGCGTACGCGTTTACGTCACATACAGGGAAATAAACAAACATGTTGGTTTATTTCCATGCGTCGGACCTTCAAGCTGCTCTGGCAGCTCTAATAAACTTACAGGAGTCTTTCCACGAAATGTACAGGATATGTACAGATAGTATTACTGAACAGAGAAGGATCTGTAATTATGTTTTGGTTTTCGCGGCGCAGATAAGAGAAAACGGAAGATTCTACGCATGCGCTCAGACATGGTGGTGTTGTGTGAAAGTGTATCACAGCACCACCTAGACGCCTGACATGCATACCCAATCGAATTCCACACAATTTTGCGTCACCGTATGCACGCAGATTTCCTCCCGAACACGCTTGTCTAAACGCAGAATAAAAAGTGAAGACGCGACGCCACTTTTGCGTCTTCTGTTCAGACTGTCATCATGTAAACGAGCCTGAGTCTCATGAGAAGCTTGGCACTCAATCGAAAGGCAATGGAAATCTAAAGCCACTCCTCTCCATCCTCTCCTCTTAGTTTCTCCTCTCTCCTTCCTCTCTCTTCTCTTCCTCCTCTCTCCTCTGCTCTCCTTTCTTGCTCATCTAGGATTGTTTTTATCATTGTTACGCATAAAAATGATGTGTGTACAAATTTCAACGGTAAGCATATTCACATTAGTTTCGTAAAATATATTGTTAACTGAGATTTTTTTGAAGTCTGATTGGACACTTGGGCTGGGTGAGGCTGCACACTAGTAATGGGTCGTTTGCGACCGAATCAGTTCGAAGGAACGACTCTTTAACAAGAACGAACCGACCTGCTTCCACATTTCACTTCTCTCTGGTTTATCTCTCTCGTTCGTTCTTTCTTTTTCACAGAGTAGACTAGTCGCTGTGTTCACTGTTAAGTTAGCAGAGTGGTGAAGAGGGACTGAGACGAGAGCCAGCCAGTCGTATGCTGTTGTCTGTTGAGTCAAGGACAATCTCCTCAAATTTTAGCCAATGAGAGACAGGAATGCATAGCAACTTGTAAGGGTCGCAGCTGATTTCTTGTTCAGTCAGTCAGTCACTCGTTCTTGTCTTGTAGGTTGTAGCCCAGAGCGATTATGGCTCTGTTCATAGTGAATATACACTTACGACCAGCACTCGAGTTGAGGGGGGATGAGGGGGGATGACATCCCCCTTTGGAATTAAAATTATCAAAATCATCCCCCTTCTGAAACAGCCATCTCCCCTTCCCAGAAAGACGCTGGTAGCGTGAAGCTGTCTCTGCATCTCAGACATCGCTTCCGCAGGCAAATCTGTCCCGTTTTCTCCCTTTCATTCCAACCCGCGAGCAACGCTAGTCTCCCTTCCCTGCCGAATGCATTTTTGAAAAAAAAGAATAATAATCAGTTTTTAAAATCATTAAATGTGATGCACACCTCCGAATCGTGTGATGCGTCCGATCAGCTGCGTTTTTTGGGATAAAATAATATAATTATAATAATAATAATAATAGTAATACAAATAATAATAATTATCACACCGTTGGTCTCCCACCATATCCAATGTCATCAGCACAAATGATCTGTCCCTAAAAGTTAAAATCCAACATCCCCCCTGGCTTGTTTTTACAACTCAACCACTGCTTAAGCCACTGCTGTGTTCTCTAAAAGTACACATAATCATGAAGTTGCAGCTATGTTTTTGCCTTGAACTACTGTGTCGTGTTGACCGTTTCCACGATCGTTTGAGAACGAGGAGCTGAGAACCATGCATTCCATGATTCACTGCTATAGTTGTTGTACCTTAAACGGGACTGAACGAATGAACGAACAACCAATTCTGAACGATTCTTCTCGGCGAACTGACAGACGACTGACAGACTGAATAAAGGAAAATAATCATGAAATCCATCACTACTGCACATCTGTTAAACATTGAGTCATCAGTGCGTACAGGTTAAACTAGCCATTTAAAGAATCCTTTATACACAAGTATTACTGCAAGGCCATGGCCAGTGGCAAACAGTGGGAAGAAAGTCAGCAGCGCTGCTAATGTAACTCTTAGCAAACAAATCGTTAATGAAAGTGCATGCATTTAAGCACAAGATTCCCAAGGAGACCCCGACGGGAACAACAAATATTTATTGCAGCATCTTCGTTGACGCAAATAAGCTCTTCCTATACTTTTACTGACTATCGCGGTAGCCTCCATTCCATTACACATGACGTCTGTCTGCGTTCTGACGTCATCTATTGCCCTCCTCCCATAACGTCTCTCTCACGTTGTTGGTTTTATCCCGAGAGTTAAGTGATAGTTTTGAGAGCGAGGAGAGTTGATCATGGACCTATAAAGAAAGGAGCGGATCAGGTGGCGTATGGTGGGCCTTTCTGCCATCTTTGTAGTCCACACAATGACTATAGGAACACACCCGTTAAGATGCGTTGTTACATGTCGTTAAGGGTCTCGTCTCTCACGTTTTCCAAATCGTAGTAGATGTTATTTATAAAGTTTTGATATGTTTTGATGTTGTTGTCTGCCCCCAGCATAACATGTTCTAACTAGAATAAGCCGAGTCTAGATCGTCTCAACCCAATCAATATTCGTCTCAACCCCCATCAACAACTTCCTCAAAACACATGCACGCACACACGCACACAAACACACACACACACACACACACACACACACACACACACACACACACACACACACACACACACACACATATCCATACAAACACACACAAACACACACACACACACACACACACACCAAACCCGGGGTGGTTTCCATCCATCCTGTTTCGCTGTCTAGTGCTCTCAGCTCTGCTGCTCGTATGTGCGCTGTGCGGGTGCGCATCGGGGAAAGTTCCTACAGCAGTGTAGCACCAATGAACGGCTCTTTGCTCTCTGTCTGTTTCTGTCAAAAACCGGATCGGGGTTGGATAAAAAGTATTCGGGGAAGCCCCGGAAACCCGGGTCGATCAACGCCGGTTAATCACGGTTACAGGCGCAAATCCCCACTAAATCACCACAATGTCTCTCGTTCTGCACCGGCTCTCTTTTAACTCCAGAAAGAAGAGAACACAATCAACGCATTTGAAGAGGCCGGCACGGTGAATGAATGTAGTGCACTCACGTACCGTGGGGGCGGAGCCAGGAGGGGAGAGGACGTCATGTTGAGGAAACGAAACCTAGAAGATCTGACCAATAGAAGCTCAGACGTGAAGACGCTCTCACACACTAAAGATAAACTCTACTTCCTCCAGGCCTTCAAATCCCTGAAGAATCCTCCATCCATCAGGGACTGGACGACGGTGGAGGTCCGTCCTCCGTGATACGTAGGGACCTTGAGGAGATCCCTGGATCAGCTGGAGGAGACACTGAACATGGAGATGGAGAAGCTGTGTGAGGATGCTGAACTGAAGAGGGTCCAGCAGTATGAAGTAGATGTGACTCTGGATCGTGATACAGCTCATCCCTGTCTCATCCTGTCAGAGGATGGGAAACAAGTACATGATGGAGGTGTAGCGAAGAAACTCCCAGACAACCTTCAGAGATTTACACAGGGTCTATGTGTTCTCATGATGCAGAGCTTCTCAGGGAGATTTTACTTTGAGGTTCAGGTTAAAGACAAGACTGCATGGTATGTAGGAGTGGCCAGAGAGTCCATCAACAGAAAAGATCTGATCATAGTGAGCCCTGAGACAGGTTACTGGACTCTTGCCTACTACAAGGATGGGTTGGTATCTAATGATAACCCTGCTGTCCGTGTCCCCCTGAGAGCTAAGCTCCAGAAGGTGGGGGTGTTTGTTGATTATGAGGAGGGTCTGGTCTCCTTCTATGATGTGGAAGCCAGGGTTCATATCTAATCTGCTACTGGCTGCATCTTTACTGAGCCCCTCTATCCATTCCTCGGCCCAAGTTGCTATGATTGTGAAACTCTGCCCCCCTGATCATCTCACCTGTCAATCACACAGACTAGGACCTTTGTCTGGTAATAAAATAATCAAAATATCAAAACAACTAATGTTGTTTCCTGAATTAGAATCTGTACTATGTGAGATCTGAGAGAACTGTATTAATGTTGTCCTGCTGTTATTTCAAAAAAAGAAAATTTCATGAATTTACCTTTTTTTAAAAGATTTACTGCTATACAATTGTTTATGGTTGTAGCTATGTAGAACTTGTTTCAGGGATTAATTTGCATCATAATAATCTAATCATTAATTTTCTTCCGAATCATGAATGACGACACAATAAAATGTATGAATGTATGACAACTTTTCTGATTCAAATAAAAAAAAAAAACAGGTTATGAGTCGATTTACTTTTGATGTTCACCAAACAACGGCCCAACATGTGTAACACACTTACACAAAGCTCACATTGACTAAATGTAAAGATTCTCCTCGTGTGTGAGTACCATGACTTTGTCTTGTCATCTCCCCTCTCCTCTCCATCCTCTCATCTTAGTTTCTCCTCTCTCCTTCCTCTCTCTTCTCTTCCTCCTTTCTTCTGTCCCTGCTCTCCTTTCTAGCTCATCCAGTGTTGTGTTAAGTATTGTCTTGCATACACATTACATGTGTGTAAAGACCCGTTTGACTTGTCTTTGCTATCGTATATTACCTGTGCCCTAGCGCATACAAGCAGCAGTGCCGTCTTGTGGGCGTCTTCCATGTATATAGCATCAACCCTCCCCGTTTTCTATTGGGATGCTAGCACAAGCCGGCAATTTACCTCGGGCAGTGTAAACGCGCGGACTATGCCGGGAAAAAGGCGTGCATAAGACGGTGATATTTGGCAGTGTAAAAACGTCTTTTGAGGCAGATCTGTTTCATAATTTAATAGGTGGACGGAATCTTTGTCTTTGCTTACCAAGCAAATGTGTACAATTGGAATGGTGCTATACTAAATGGTTTACTGCATATGCATCAGCAGATAATGCATCAAACAAAGTTAAAGTCAGGCATGCATCATACATTATTTCATTTAGTGTGTGTGTGTGTGTGTGGGGGGGGGGGGGGGTGTTGTCTGGATAGTGTCCCCACCAAAGCTCAGACCAAACCTACGCCCTTGTTTGAAGTACACTTAATTTGACTATTTATTAATATTGCGAGACATGATTCTCTTTTTTGCATTTTATCGCGTGATTTAGGTACAAATTACTTTCTTTCTTTCATTTATTTTGATCAGCTGTTCAGGTAAGAGTCGTCTGCGACCGCATTCTCACACACAGTATTATTAGAGTTGCATCGTTGAATAACATGAAGGTGTTGAATGAATGCAGCGTGTACTTGGCTTGGTGGACGGTGTGTCGAGGATAGCCGCAGCAGACAGAGCGGGAGACGTCTTCCGCTGTCGCTCTCCAAGGTGCTGAACTTTGGACGAGTGATGACGTCACACGCTTTGGACAAGCCACCGACCACGTGGTTTAGGGAATCATCCGTTTATAAAAAGTGAGAGAGAGAGAGAGAGAGAGAGAGAGAGAGAGAGAGAGAGAGAGAGAGAGAGAGAGAGAGAGAGAGAGAGATTGAGTCTGATTGACTGACTGGTTTCATGCTGAGTTGTTGGTATGATGACACCTGCTTGTGTGTGTGTTTGTGTGTGTGTGTGTGTGGGCGTGTTCTGTGTTTGTGTGTATAACAGGGAAATAAGAACCTAATATGATGACATCATACAGCAACCAAACACATACAGTTTTTCTTGTTTTTTGTTGTTTGATTTCATGAAAGGTGATACAGTGGGTTACATAGCATTGATGTGGATTCATCCTGGTCCAAATCTCAATTTAAATGCATAACATTTTAAGAAAGTCTGTAAATATGCACTCAAATGGCCCTCTTTTAAACACATACTACAGCACTAGTTAACTGATACTTGCAGTTCTTGCTTGTCAGGTTACATCAATCAAATGTTCTGGCTCCACCCCAAAGACGGTGAATACCTGATATGCAATCAAGCCCCGGCCCTCAATGGAAAACTACTGTCAGCCAGATGTCAGCCAGAATGCATTTTTTACATTCTGATAGTGAGTTGGGACCAGCTCCAACAGCATGTTTGGTTTTCCTTCACAACTTCAAGTTCACAACTTCAACCACAAGTAACTTTATTCCTACAACCCTATTCTCCAAATTGTGAGTCTTATTTTCTCATCTTTTCTCTGAAGGCTTAATTGGTTTAGAAAGGAATACAGATTATTCTGCTTGATTAAGTGGTGGGTGGATGGGATTTGGATGGGATTCTTAAGACACTGGAGCATTTCTAATCATGTTGAACCAAACTAATGGCTGCAGTGAAAGAGTAACAAAGAGCAGGTCCAGTTATTATTAGATTAGGTTAGATTAGATAAACCTTAATGTCCGTTTACACAGAAATTTGTCTTGTATTACACATTTCCTCAATCCTCATAGAAAGACATTAAACAGCACATAAAAACATTTACACAACATTTAAGAGTCCAAGAGTCCATACACACGAGTAAGTCCATAATAGTCAGGGGTCTCACAGTCCAATAAATGAAAGGCCAAAGATGTCTCTGGGGTGTGTGAAATGATATTGGGAGTGTGTAGTGTGCTGTTGTTATGATTTTTTTTTCTTTAATTAGCTAGTTCTGTAATAATTCTGTAGCTTGTTTCAGCTATAACAAATATAACTTAACTATTAATTCATTTCTCCATCACTTCAGATTTTCACACTGTTTGTCCCTGGTACATGAAAGCTACCCATAATACAATATAATGTGACATTATTAACTGCCACGGCACAATTTAGCTTTGTTTTGCTGTCGCTGGCATTGACTGTGTTGTCTCTGAATAGTGAACTTGTTGGTCTGGTTCGTCTGCCCTACCCTGAGCCTCATGCCCCATCAAGCTGTTTTATGAGGTTAGGGATGAGCCTTATATAACTACCAGCGTTAACTCAATATTAAATCACAAACCATACTAGCAAATACAACCTGGACACACAGGGAAAGGGTTGTTTTTATGAAGAATGTAGAGAAAATACCAGCCTCGGGAAATGTCAATTCAAGTCAATTGTTTTTGAATAGCTCTCAATCCCAGTTACAGTGGCAAATCACCATTAAATCACCACAATGTCTCCGGTCATGTTTGCACCATCTCTTTGTCTGTGCTTTGTCCTATATTCTGTTTTCAAATATATTTGAAAACACATCAACATATTTGCAGAACAGCGCATGAATGTCAGTGAACTGTGCATCCGTGTTGGCGGGGCAAGGTGTTAGGGGAGGAGCTAGGTGTTAGGGGAGGAGCCAGGTGTTAGGGGAGGAGCCAGGTGTTAGGGGAGGAGCCAGGTGTTAGGGGAGGAGCCAGGTGTTAGGGGAGGGGAGGAGAGGACGTCTTGATCAGGAAACAAAACGTAACATTCCCAGAAGCCTAGTCAATTCGACGTGGAAGCAGTTCTCTTTTTCAGGAGGAAAATAAAACACATTTTGAAACAAATAGTCTGACAGACAGAAACAACAACAAGGTGAGTAAAGCAGCATAACTTTCAGAGAAGTTAAAACCTGTCTTCCTTAGGGAATTAAAAAAATAATGGACTTGCTCAATACATAAACCCTATCGTCTGTGTCTAGGAATGGCCTCTGCTAACACTTTCGGGTCCGAAGATAACTTTTCATGTCCCATCTGTCTGGATGTGTTCAGCAGCCCAGTTACCACCCCATGTGGACACAACTTCTGCAGAACCTGCATTACAAAGTACTGGAATGAACAAATCTGGTTCAAATGTCCTCTTTGCAACATGCCTTTCAACACAAGACCTGATTTACGGATTAATACCCTCTTATCAGAGCTGGCCGCTCAGTTTCGAACATCCATACGAGTAAAAGAGCAGCTTTGTGTTAAACCCGGAGAAGTTCCCTGTGACGTCTGTACCGGGACGCAGCTGAAGGCTGTGAAGTCCTGCCTAGTGTGTCTTATCTCTTACTGCCAAACCCACCTGGAGCCACATCAAAGAGTCGCAGTTCTTCAGAAACATCAGCTGGTCGAGCCTATGGACCGTCTGGAAGACAGGATGTGTAAGAAACACAATCAACCTCTGGAGCTCTTTTGCATGATTGAACAGGTGTGTGTGTGTCAGTTCTGCACAGAGGGTTACCACAGGTTCCATCCTGTTGTACCTCTAAAGGAGGAATATGAAGTGAAGATGGCCGAGCTGGGGAAGATGGAGGCTGAAGTTCAGCAGATGATCCATGAGAGGCAAAATAATATCCAAGAGATTAAAGACACAGTAAAGCGTAGCAAAGCAGATGCAGACAAAGAGATAGCCGATGGTATGCAGGTCCTCACAGCTCTGATGCGCTGCATTGAAAAGTGCCAGGATGACCTCAACCATATGGTTAAAGAGAGACTGAAATCCACAGAGAAACAAGCTGAAGGCCTCATCAAAGAGCTGGAGCAGGAAATAGAAGATCTGACCAATAGAAGCTCAGAGTTGAAGCCACTCTCACAAACAACAGACTACCTTCACTTCCTCCAGACCTTCAGATCCCTGAAGTATCCTCCACCCACCAGGGACTGGACGGCGGTGGAGGTCCGTCCTCCGTCATACGTAGGGACCATAAGGAGATCCCTGGATCAGCTGGAGGAGACACTGAACATGGAGATGAAGAAGCTGTGTGATGCTGCTGAACTGAAAAGGATCCAGCAGTATGAAGTAGATGTGACTCTGGATCCTGATACAGCTCAAAACTGGCTCATCCTCTCTGAGGATGGGAAACAAGTACATGATGGAGGTGTAGGGAAGAAACTCCCAGACAACCCTAAGAGATTTACACAGTGTGTATGTGTTCTCACTAGGCAGAGCTTCTCCTCAGGGAGATTTTACTTTGAGGTCCAGGTTAAAGACAAGACTGCATGGTGTTTAGGAGTGGCCAGAGAGTCCATCAACAGAATAGGTCCAATCACATCGTCCCCTGAGACGGGTTACTGGTCTATTCAATTCAGAAATGATGAGTTGGTATTTACTGATAACCCTTATGTCCGTCTCCCTCTGAGAGCCGAGCTCCAGAAGGTGGGGGTGTTTGTTGATTATGATGAGTGTCTGGTCTCCTTCTATGATGTGGAAGCCAGGGTTCATCTCTACTCTGCTACTGGCTGCACCTTTAGTGAGCCTCTCTATCCATTCCTCTCTCCATGTTTAAATACGGAAGGTAGAAACTCTGCCCCCCTGATTATCTCACCTGTCAGTCAAACAGACTAGGACCTTTGTTTGATAATAAAACAATCAAACAACCGAAACAACTTGTTGTTTCATGAGGGATAATCTCTACTATGTGAGATCTGAAAGATCTGTATTTATATTGTACTGTTTGCTTTCACACACTGTTTGCTGACAAGTAGCATTTCATTAAGCAACTAAAATAAAATAAACATAACGTAAGGTATTTTAAATGATTAAAATACCCTTTGGATCAATGTATGCTTAATGATGTAAAATGGTTAAAGGTTGCAGCAAAGTAAAAGGTTGAAAATTTGAAATTTCCATTTTTATCAAATAATTGATATATTTTCAACAAAACAATTTTAGTTTATTTTTCAGAATAATGTATGACAACACATTTAAATGTTTGTACACTTTTCAGATTTGAATAAAAATGTAAAAAAAAAGTAGAATGGGGACAATTTCTGTGAAATCCTCTGTACAATACGTATTCATTACGTTTGCATTCAGTAGACTAACTACATTCTCAGTACAATATGTATTAATTACGGATGCATTCAGTAGAATAGCTACAGTTCAGCTTCAATAAGCCCAGGACAGGTGTGTTGCATCAGCGTCTAATCAGCAGGGGACCGGGAGACCCCATCAGCCAATCAGAGGTGATGTCTGCAACAGCAGGTGACCGGGTCACCCCATCTGCCAATCAGAGGTGATGCCTGAAACAGCAGGTGACCGGGTCACCCTTTCAGCCTATCAGAGTTGATGCCTGCAACAGCAGGTGCTTCACCTAAAGAGTGAGTCATCGAATAGAAATAATGGAAACCGATGTATAAATGCTTTAGAAAACATGCCTGCTTGAATTATCGATTAAATGTCCTGAATTAATTTATGAATTCAGATCCTCCCTGTACTACGGGCCGTTCTGTGGTTCTCTAAGGGTGTGGCACCAACTGCCGTGCTCTACTGGTCGAGCCACGAGGGACTAAAGATTAAAACCACCCAAAGGATTCCTCGAATCATTGAGTCACCGTTTATCAAAACAAACAAAAAAACAAACTCAAAAATATAAGTACCGTGTGCAGCACAGCACACTGCCAGCAGACATGGCCTTTCCAGCGAGCTCAAAGCAAACCAAATAAAATATTTGGGAGAATTTGGGAGGAGCGGCGCGCAAAGGAAACCCACAACAACTCACTGATGAGCAACCTCCTTGCTAACCATCAAACCCTCATTTGTGTTAAATGTTGTGTCGTCTAAAGCGTTATAACGTCCACTAAGCTCTTTTATTATCGGTCGGTCCAGGGTTCCTTCCCTCTGGGGTTTTAGAGGTGTTTCCTTGTCCTATAGAGAGCTAAGGGTTGAGAGGGCTTAAATAATAGCCTAGCTACTAGCCTTAAAGGTCATGTTAATGATTTATCTGGTTAGATTAATCTCTCGCTCTCTCTGGCTGTCGGTCTCTGTGTGTGTCTCTCTCTCTATTTTTTGCTCTCACCCCATTGTGCTATATACTCTTCCATTTACTACGCATGAGGTTCAACTCATGTATGAGGGAGAGAGAGAGAGAGAGAGAGAGAGAGAGAGAGAGAGAGAGAGAGAGAGAGAGTCGGACTGACTGACTGACCACTTCAATGCATCACATTTTAAAAACGTATGTAAATATGCCCTCAAATGGCCCTCTATCAAACACATGCTATTGCATGCGTCAACCGTAACTGGCAGTTCTGGGTTATCAGGTTACGTCAATCAAATGTTCTGGCTCCACCCCAGAGACGGTGACAACCTGATCTGCAATCAAGCCCCGCCCCTCATTGGAAAACTATTTTTTTTACATTCTTATAGTGGGTTGTGACCCACTCCAACTCAATATTAAATCATAAACCGTACTAGCACATTTAAAAGGTACACACAGGGAGAGGGTTGTTTTTAACGGAGATTGCAGAGAAACTACCAGCCTCAAGAAGTAAAGTTAATTGTTTTTGTACAGCTCTTCATCCCAGTTCCAGTGGAAAATCACCATCAAATCACCACAATGTCTCCGGTTCTGCACCAGGTCTTGGCCTGTGTTTTGTCCTATATTGTGTTTTTAAACATATTTGAAAACACATCAACATATTTGAAGAACAGCGCATGAATGTCAGTGAACTGTGCGTCCGTGGGGCCGGGGCCAGGTGTTAGGGGAGGAGCCAGGTGTTAGGGGAGGAGCCAGGTGTTAGGGGAGGAGCCAGGTGTTAGGGGAGGAGCCAGGTGTTAGGGGAGGAGAGGAGAGGATGTCTTGATCAGGAAACCAAACTTAACATTCCCAGAAACCAAATCCATTCGACGTGGAAGCAGTTCTCTCTTTCAGGAGGAAGATAAAACACATTTTGAAACAAATAGTCTGACACACTGAAACAACAACAAGGTGAGTAAACCAGCACAACTTTCAGAAAAGTTAAAACCTCTCTTCCGGTTATGGAATTCACACAATAATGGGATTGCTCAATACCTTGTCCTCTGTGTCTAGGAATGGCCTCTGCAAACACTTCCGGGTCTGAAGAGAACTTTTCATGTTCCATCTGTCTGGATGAGTTCAGCAGCCCAGTTTCCACACCATGTGGACACAACTTCTGCAGAACCTGTACTACACAGTTCTGGGATGAACAAGTCCAGTACAAATGTCCTCTTTGCAACATGCTTTCCAACACAAGACCTGATTTACACGTCAATACCCTCTTATCACCCCCTAACCCTAACCCTCTTATCAGAAGGCCTTGAAGTCCTGCCTAGTGTGTCTTATCTCATACTGCCAAACCCACCTGGAGCCACATCAGAGAGTCGCAGGCCTGAAGAAACATCGGCTGGTCGAGCCTATGGACCGTCTGGAAGACAGGATGTGTAAGAAACACAATCAACTACTGGAGCTCTTTTGCATGACTGAATAAGTTTGTGTCTGTCAGTTCTGCACAGCGATAAACCACAAGTTCCATCCTGTTGTACCTCTAAAGGAGGAATATGAAGTGAAGACGGCCCAGCTGGGGAAGATGGAGGCTGAAGTTCAGCAGATGATCCAGGAGAAAAAACAAAAGATTAAGGAGATTAAAGACACAGTTAAACGCAGCAAAGCAGATGCAGACAGAAAGATAGCCGATGGTGTGCAGGTCCTCACTGCTCTGAAGCGCTGCATTAAAAAGTGCCAGGATGATCTCAACCGAATGGTTAAAGAGAGACTGAAATCCACAGAGAAACAAGCTGAAGGCCTCATCAAAGAGTTGGAGCAGGAAATAGAAGATCTGACCAATAGAAGCTCAGAGGTGAAGCAGCTCTCACACACTAAAGACCACCTTCACTTCCTCCAGACCTTCAGATTCCTGAAGGATCCTCCACCCACCAGGGACTGGACGATGGTGGAAGTCCGTCCTCCGTCATACGTAGGGACCTTGAGGAGATCCCTGGATCAGCTGGAGGAGACACTGAACATAGAGATGAAGAAGCTGTGTGATGCTGAACTGAAGAGGGTCCAGCAGTATGAAGTAGATGTGAGTCTGGATCCTGATACAGCTCAACCCAATCTCATCCTGTCTGAGGATGGGAAACAAGTACATGACGGAGGTGTAGTGAAGAAACTCCCAGACAACCCTAAGAGATTTACTGATTATATATATGTTCTCACGAGGCAGAGCTTCTCCTTAGGGAGATTTTACTTTGAGGTCCAGGTTAAAGACAAGACTGCATGGTGTTTAGGAGTGGCCAGAGAGTCCATCGACAGAAACGGTGAGATCATAGAGACCCCTGAGAATGGTTACTGGACACTTAACTACGATGAGGATGGGTTGGTATTTAATGATGATACTGATGTCTCTCTCCCTTCTAGAGCTGAGCTCCAGAAGGTGAGGGTGTTTGTTGATTATGATGAGGGTGTGGTCTCCTTCTATGATGTGGAAGCCAGGGTTCATCTCTACTCTGCTACTGGCTGCACCTTTACTGAGCCTCTCTATCCAATCCTCTCTCCGTGTTTAAATACGGAAGGTAGAAACTCTGCCCCCCCTGATTATCTCACCTGTCAGTCAAACAGACTAGGACCTTTGTTTGATAATACAACAAATGCTGTTTTTTTCTGAATTAGAATCTCTATTATGTGAGTTCAGAGAGAACCGTATTCATATCATACAGTTTGCTGTCATTTGACAAGGAGAATTTCATGGAGCAACTTACATAAAACAAACAATGTCACTGATTTATAAATGATTAAAATTCTCTGGTTCAAATTATTTTTTCTCCTGGATGTTTTTAACATGTTGATGTAAAATGGTTAAAGGTTGCAGTCATGTAAATTGTTGAAAGTGTGCAATGTTCATTTTGATCAATAATCGATTTTATTTTTAACGAAACAATTCAAGAAGTAAATTTTAGTAGTTAACCGAATAATGTACGACAACGCAATCAAATGTTTGTAAACTTTTCAGATTTGAATAAAATGTACAAAAGTAGAATGGGGACATTTTCTGTGAAATAGTTACCTTCTCAGTTTACTATGCATTCATTAGGTATGGGGGGGGTGAGGGCCTTCTAGTGAGGGTTTCAGTTCGCGATAATATATACAACCACCAGATGCCGCCGTTTCAATTCCATTCGAAAAGCTTTATGGCACGACTATTGTTGTGAACAGTATTACCAATGCATTATTTATCTATATTTTTTGTACCTTTGTACCTGATGGAACCAGTTTTCTTTCCCTACGAGAGTTTTGTACTTTCTTAATGCATAATATTTTTTTCAATACATTGGTAGTTAAGGCGGAGCCCTATTGTTGTTAAGGCGGCCGTCTTACAGTGCTGGCGGAAACACTGGTATGAATAGTAGAACATTCTCAGTACAATATATATGCATATTGTACTAATAATGTAGCTATATTCTCAGTACAGTATGTAGAATATATAAAGTCTCTGGACAATTTGTATTTAGTGGAATAGGTACATTCTCTGTACAATATGTGTTCAGTGGAATAGGTACATTCTCACTATAATATTGTGGGAGTGTGTTGCTGATATCTGGTTTAAGCAGCATCTCCTGGCC
>NC_136937.1:29508083-29523083 GCF_949987615.1 Pollachius pollachius | reverse complement strand
CAAAGACATTACTAGGTGCGTTGCCACAGTGAGCTCATTGTGCCGTCAGTTTGAAAACACTAATCCTTCCTTCCCAAGCACTGACACTGACACAGAACCAGGCACCTTGAAGCATTTGTGACACGTTTGTGTTTATTGAGACTAATCTGACACCGTAGCGGTTTGCGTGGGGGAGATTGGTTTCGTTCTCACATCCTCTGCTGCAAAGTATGCTATTAAGTGCTGTTTTTGATGAATAAGTAAGGGGTGAAGCATGCGCCATGGTTGTTCTAGTGCGAGCTGAAGGTGTAAGCTATAGCATATAGCCATTTTTGTGGTTCTCTGCACCATGAAAAGGTGAATCCCGAAGTCGGTTGGTCCCTATGCACTTTTCTTTTTATAGAGCTTTTACCCAAAGCTAACCCAAAACAATATTGCCTAACATTCATGCACACACGGACGGCGGTGTCACCCACACAAAACCTCAGCAAGCTTGTCAGGGGAGGCAGAGTTTGACTTTATATCAGATGAGAAACGATGGATCGGTTTGTCCCTGTGTGGTTGCTAATTCCTCTTGCCTTATTTGCTCTGGGTGCCCTGTGAGCTGGGTTGCTATGGCGACAGCTAATTATTTGAAGAGGAGGCAGAGACAAAAGAAAGAAATTAGGAAAATGACTAAAGTGTTTCCTGACTTCCGTACACCGGCTGGCCAGACGAGGCCATAAAGTGTGTGTGTGTGTGTGTGTGGGTGTGTGTGTGTGTGTGTGTGCGAGAGACAGCTTTTTGATTCCATGCCAGAAAAGCTTTCTAGCCAGTGCTATTTGTCAGCCCAGGTAGACTAAGTGGTACACACACATACACACACACACACACACACACACACACACACACACACACACACATACACACACACACACATACACACACACACACACACACACACACACACACACACACACACACACACACACACACACACACACACACAAACACACACACACCCGCACGCACACACACACACACACACTGACCACACATACTCTCATACATTCTTAAGGTTCCGGTCTCTCTTCCATTTCTCCTTCTCCTCAATGTCCCTTCTGCCCTTGACACAATTATTTATTTATTTCAAGGTGTGTCCTCTCTCTCTCTCTCTCTCTCTCTCTCTCTCTCTCTCTCTCTCTCTCTCTCTCTCTCTCTCTCTCGCTCTGTGCCCAGGGGCTATCCATATACCTCAATATTTATAATAAGTTGTAATTTTCCCTTTCTTTCTTTCTTTCTTTCTTTCTTTCTTTCTTTCTTTCTTTCTTTCTTTCCTACTCGGCTTCCTGTTTCCCCCCCACACTTAAGATTGGCAGGTTGCTACGCTGGCCCTGTTGCTAGGGGGCGGGGCCCTGGTGCTGATGTCATTCCTGGTGGCGCTGGTGGCTGTTTGCATCGGGACCAGGCGCCGCTTCTACACGCCCGTCGCCGTCATGCTCTTTGCCGCAGGTGAGCGCGCGCCACACACACACACACACACACACACACACACACACACACACACACACACACACACACACACACACACAGCCCACGTTAATATTTCATGTCACTCAAAACGTTCTGTTGTTACTTTCAGTCCACTTTACTCCTGGAGACTGGACACACACACACACACACACACACACACACACACACACACATACACACACACACACACACACACACACACACACACACACACACACACACACACACACACATCCGGCCTTCCTGTAGTCCGTTTAGCTGAAGTGTTATTTGCACGTCTGTTCGTCTGCTAACTGAACCTGTGGTGAACCCTAAATGCTTAGACGTGTGTTCTCTCATGTGTCTGGCCTGGGGTCTGGGGTTCTACGAGTCGCTCGGCAGGTGTAAATAAAAATAATAAATGAGAAGACATGGCTCCTACCTTTTTTTTCTTTCATATCTTTTTATCTTATAAAGTAGAGAAGATGAAGAGAAAACCAGAGAAAAATCTGTTTACCTGTTAAGGCTCTGTGATGGTATGTTATATTTAAGATTCTAGCTGGTGCTACGGTAGTTAGCTTATACTTTGTGCTAGTTTGTGTTTAGAATGAGAGGTTGTGTTAAGGAAGTTAGCTTATCTTTAGGGTGCTAGTTGGTAAGCTTCTGTTTAGGAAGTTTGTAAATGAAAGCAGGTGTCTGGCTTTGTTTTTATCCCAGAGCATGGATTCCTTCTTCGTAAAAGAAAACCGTTGATAATTCCCTTTGTCCCCCTGACAACCTTTTTCTCTCCAACCTTACCCTGTCCTTCTTTACCAAACCTCAACCATCTCCTTCAGGTAACTGCTACGATCCTGTGACCTCAAACACTTTCAATATCTCGTGACTGAATGTACGATGTCTGTCCTGGCCTTCACCCCCTTTCCCGTTTCCATCTCTCCATCAGTCATCCCTTGAATCCCCACTTCCACCCACCCATCTATCCTTCTACGTCGATGGTTCCACCCATCCATCTAACGACCCATCCATCCATCCGTCCACCATTCCTTGACCCGGTTTGTGTTTGTCCACCTTCAATCTCATTTCCATTCTAGTCCATGCCGTGCTATTCCACGATTCTAAGAGATTATTGCCCACTTTGCATCTCTTTTCATCCCACTCCTCTCCTTCTCCTAATCCTTCCCCTCTATATCGTCCTCTTCCTCACTTCCTTCCCCTCTATATTGTCCTCTTCCTCACTCCCTTCTCCTCTATATCGTCCTCTTCCTCACTTCCTTGTCCTCTCCTTCTCCTAATCCTTCTCCTTTCTTCGGCTCTCCACCAATTCCTTTCTGTCATATCTGCTCCCCTCCACCTCTCCCCTCCTCCTCCTCCTCCTCCACCTCTTCCTCATGTGTCAGAACTTGACTTGTTTCTTCTCTGAACCACCCCAAGGCAAAGTCATCTGAACTAAATGATCCCCACGCTTTCGCCAGCCCTCTGTTACCCCTTCCCTAATCCCGTACCCCTAAACGTGACTACTGATCGGTGAAAACCCTGGTGCTGTGTTTTAGATCTTCCGATGGATGGACTAAGGCGTGAACCGTCTCTTTGGGCGTCGCACCCAAAGCCATTGTGTTATGCTGCTTGTCCCCATCACCTTATAAGGTGTATTCAAGGACGTACGAGACCCCCACAGTGACGCATCGCGGAGCCAGCGACACGCCGCTTTGTGATTGCCCATCTGTTGACCTGCGTTGACGTTGTCTCAATGTTTGCGTGCGTTCCAGTGGTGCTGCAGGCGTGCTGCTTGGTGCTGTACCCCATCAAGTTCATCGAGAGCATCAGCCTGAGGATCTACCACGAGTTCAACTGGGGCTATGGCCTGGCCTGGGGCGGGACCATCTTCTCCTTCGGCGGGGGCGTCCTCTACTGCCTCAACCCTAAGAACTACGAGGACTACTACTGAACCGGGAGTTGGACCAACAACCTGCCAGGACGGGGGGGGACGGGGGGACGGGGGGGGGGGATGGTTTGGTGTTGGGGTTTCGTGGTGGACTCCGAGACACCCGAAAGACCACGAAAAACAGTAGGAAGTTCATCTTCCCTTTCTTTGGGGTTCGGAAACCATTTGGAGCTGAAAAGTTTTGTCGGGGAGGACTGTTGAGGAACCCAAAACGGGTGGGTCTGGAACTGATATTGATCACCGTGAATTATGAATGATTAGTTTGGGTTCTGATCCTGCTACACCAATGACGGATAAGATGGAAAAACTGCTGACTGATCCTTTAGCAAGCAGGCGTGGTGTATCGTGTATGCTAAACCTCACTATTAACTACCTAATGTATTGACCTAGTGATGCAAAAGTGGACTTGACCCCAGCAATGTGAAAGCATGCACACTAACACGTTTGCAAACACACAAACACACACACACACGCACACACACAATGTAGCACTGTATATTATCACTGCACCTTATAACACAGATACATGCGTTGCTGTGGTAATTGTACTCTCTAAAAGGTTCTGGAATATGTCTCTGTGTTCTAGAACACGCAGGACAGGAAACAGCATCATAACACCGCCTTCCTGCTCCCCTTTCGGATTGTGTGTATGGATTTGTGTGTCAAAGCGAGAGAGTGTGAGTGTGTGTGTGTGTGTATGTGTGTGTGTGTGTGTGTGTGTGTGTGTGTGTGTGTGTGTGTGAGAGAGAGAGTGTCTGAGTGTGTGTGTTTGTGTGTGTCTGTGTGTAATAGAGAGTGTGAGTGTGTGTAGGTGGTTTCTTATGGAAAGGGGGGGGGAGTTAGCCATATTGGGTGACAAAACTCACCCAATATGCTGATATCGACCAGGTCGTCTGTTACCTTGGCAACCTGCTGGGTGTGCTGTCAGGATTGATTAGCCAGGGGCAACGGTGTTTGTGTGTGCGCGTACATGCATGTGAGTGTAAGTGTTGGAGAGTTTGTGTATGTGTGTGTGTGTGTGTGTGTGTGTGTATGTGTGTGTGAGATGGATTGGGTGTGCATTAGGTGGGAGGAAATGTGTGTGTGTGTGTGTGTGTGTGTGTGTGTGTGTGTGTGTGTGTGTGAGTACTTGGAGGGTTGAGAGGAGGAAGGCTGGGTGGGGGTTTACCCAACGATTCATTTTTCAGCGGTGTGTCCACGCATGCAATGCATTCTGGGAAATACTTTCACTTTAAATCTAGCTCCTTAGCATCTGTTTCCGAGAGAGGGAGTTGACCCTACCTACTCACCTCATATATCAACCCCAATACGTACATCGCTAATATATGCTACATTGCACCACAACAACTCTACGTGTCTTAACTGTTTTCCGTTGCGAGTCGAGTCAGTATTCTTCACCTTGTGAAACGCTTCTCGACATCAGGGCGACGATGGCATTCGCTGGAGCATCGACTCTCCCACACCGACAACGGCGACTGTCTTAGTGAAAGGACAAGCCTGTCCATTTTGATTTGTTTCTTTCCCACTGGCCAGGGGGAAACCCTTGGCTCAGGGTTTGGTTCTTAATTAATGTCACGCTCTGTTTGGCTGCCAATAAACCAGGTCACCCAGAGAGAGAGACGGTAAGCTCTCCTGAAGACTGTAGTAGCGTGATGCGTGGCTGTCCTTTACAGACTGTAGCAGCGTGATGCGTGGCTGTCCTTTACAGTTTGGGGTTTAGAAAAGGAAATGCGCTGTGGAGCGTGACATCGCCACCTGGTGCAAAGTTCTGCATGGAATAACGGTTAAAGGTGACATATTGTACCCCCAGGTGAGTGTGATTAGCCGTTACAAGCCGTTTTGAAAATCTGCCTCTTCTGACATCACAAGTGCGCGTGTGTACCTAGATGTGTGCTGGATAGATGAGCAACGTTTGCTACAGTCCACTGGGTAAGCTGGTAGACTGATCTATCCAGCACACATCTAGGTGGACACGCCCACTTGTGATGTCAGAAGAGGCAGATTTTCAAAACGGCTTGTAACGGCTTATCACACCCTCTCCTGGTGGTATTATATGTCACCTTTAAATTTTAATTTGTTTAAATTGATTGAACTTAACGCTAACCCTAACCGTATCCATACACAGGTTAGTAGGAATCTGGTGGAGCTATCGGTCTTGCTCAATGGCTCGACCATGCAGGGCAGGGAGGGTGGGGATGGAACCAGGGACCTTTTCAGTGTGTGGTCATTTGATCTGTCATTTGATCCTACAGCCACAATGTCGGCTAACAGAGTGCAGTATCGGGGGGCTGAAGAAATGTTTATTCTGCTCCAAGGCGTGGAAATGCATCCCCACATCAACAAGAAGGCCACGGAAATGAAGAAGCAACTGAAAAAGGAGTGCTCTCGTATGGATGGTGTGATTCAAGGGCAAGGATCAAATTCCAAGAGTATTTGAACACTGTTTGTGGAACAAGATGGTTCTAAGAATAGCTAAACAGTGTCTGGAGCTGGAACTAGGCAGGAAGTCTTACTCCCTTCTCAAATGGAGCAAATACTTCATACAAACACTGCTCCCTTTCATGAACGATCCATGACAGAAGTAACACAACACCACCCACCAGCTCAGTGTTTCCCGACCAGGGGTTTTGGGGAGCCCACTGGATTTACCCCGATATGCATATGGGGTCAGCGAATCCTCGGAAGTAACTATAGTTTGGGAAGCACTGTGCCAGGTTCAACACAGACGATGCTTATAGCTGCTAGCATGCTACCGCTAACGACCTACTGCTAGCTGCCAGTCGGACGGTGGAACCTCATCGATTGGAACACACTATATGTGCAGTGGATAAGAGTTAGTGGACAGAGAGAACATAGTACTGTTGTTGGCAGCCCTGTGATTCACCGGCTGCATCTCACTGAATTCTAGACGTGAGGTTGACAGGCGCCCACAACGAGCCCCCCCCCCCCCCAGTGTGACACACCTCATTGGCTGCGCCTCTGTATTGCATCCCTGTTTATATAACGGGTGAGCTGAAAGCCACCATATCATTATTCAAATCGAAACCCTTAAAATTATATCCTGTTAATGATGCCGTCCTCCGTTGCAACCCACGGTGGCTCTAGAGCCGCACTTTGGAAACCACTGTTTTAATAAATGACTTTGAAATAGTGAGTGCATATCCTGATACCGGGGAAGAAAATCCATGGCCCATGTATTATGGTATTTATATAGCTGCTAGTGTATTGTTACTGTTAAAATCAGCATTGCGGCGATGACTAGCTAGAAATGTTTCTGTGCTTTGGTTGGTGTAGAGAAGACTAAACACTAATATGTTTACAGACTGTGTGTGTGTGTGGGGGGGGAAGGGGGACACAACATGTATGTGATTTAAAGGGGTTATATCTGTAGGCTTCTTGGCTATTTGAAATTGTACCGTGTGTCAAACAGACAGTATGGTAGCAGAACTCACAACTCATTTGTGAGTTTATTGATTCTATTTCTTGAAATAATGTTTTTTTTTTTCCGCAGGAGTATTAAATTACCCTTATTTTGGGAATGCAGTTACAGGCAAACAATAGCGTTACACTAACAGACTAACAACATGATTATTTATGCAACCTCTTCCATACAACATTGGAGATAACATGTTAAGAGATGTGCAAAGCAATTTTTTGTGCGCGTGTCTGCGTGTGTGTGTGTGCGCCTTCTTGTGCGCATCTCTGTTAACAAGTGGGAGGGCTAGAAGTGTTCTTCAAAGAAAGTTAATGACTGTGTGTGTGTCTGTGTGTGTGTGTGTGTGCGCGCGCGCGTACACGTGACACCAAGTAGAGATGTCGGTGAAATGCATAATCTCTTTGTACTTCGGCACATTAAAGCACTGATCAAAATGTCTGCCCGTCTCTTTCCAACCCCCTTGCTGACATTATTATTCATTCTCCTGCTGAAAGCCTGTCATCATTTAAAAGGGTGATATTACGACACCAAGGGGTGTGTGTGTGATGAGCCATTACAAGCCATTTGAAAATCGTACCTTTTGCTGGATTTTTGTGACATCACAACTGGGAGGGAAACCCTCGATGTATGACGGATAGATAAGCAAGATGTGTTACAGTCCACTGGGGTAGATCTTTGCAGCACACATCTAGGTGGACACGCCCACTTGTGGTGTCACTTAAAGAAAGGAAAAGGCCGATTTTTTGACGGCTTGTTATGGCCAACCACACTCACACCTGATGGCATAATATCACCCCTTTAAATTATGTACAGTTAGACGTTTTGGATACCCTGTTGGTTCGAAGAAAAGGCAAAAGGTAAACATAACATGGTTGTAGAGGTTCTGTGTGGAAAAAGCAAAAAAAAGTCTTAGATTTTTATTTTATATTTATAATTGGATGCTTGATTGTTGTTTCCATTTTAATTCTGACCTGGACCGATGCCACAAACACCATGGCTTTATGAACGAGAGTTTCCAAAGTGTATTCATTACGCCCACGCTCAAGTCTCACCATCGCAATAACACCTCCCTGGTTCAGGATAAGGAAACGTAATTTTAATAACATTCAATACATTAAAATAGGGATATAATGTATTAAACCACTGGTACAACACACACACACACACGCACACACACACACACACACACACACACACACACACACACGCACGCACTCACACACACACAAACACGCACACACACATGGCTGAAATCTGTGAAATCTGTTGTTGAGCAAGATTGCGTGAGTATATTTTTTTTATTTTTTTCATTCATTAACCTACGTCTCTCATTCTACCAACCAGGGCAGCCAAAATTAAGTTAAAATGACACACATAGGAGTAGGGGGAGGACAAGCAGGGCGAGTTTTGATCACGTTGGAGATGAACTGGGTCACACACGCAGGAGCAGGAGATAGGCTATAACCCTATATATATATATATACTGACTTTCGCACTGTCTCTCAATACGACGTTGTCCGAGTGGGCTTTGCTTGACATTCACCGTCTTACCTCGTTAATAAACGGAAGACATTGGGTCCATGCCTATGAATAATCCAAGACAGCTTTATTGGATAGTTGAATCATCGGTGTTTCATATTTCTTTAACGACCAACCACCTCGGCCTCATCATTTGTTGCGGGGGGGGGAGTATTTTGTTAAACGAGGCTTTAGGTCTGCATTAGAGGTTTTGTGTTTAAGCGGCGATCGCTTATTTATTGCGTCACTGTACTGCCATCTGTTGGCCGTTCTACGTCACAACCACCCTCGGCGTCACCCCACGACGGAAGCAGCGAGAGCCACGTGACAAGCTAGGGTGACAATTGACAGGTGAAGTTTAGAATACACTGACGAGAGCACTATGAGGACGCAAATGTTGCCCTTCCGTCACTGTCACTGATATTATGGCCACTGAGGATGTTGTTACTGCGTGAAAGAAAGCCTTAACGTAACCACAGGGGACATGAACATGGCGTGCAAAACAAGCAGCGAAGACCAGTTGATTCTCCTGGCCTCAGTTCTCCATACGGATCACAGGTCAGTCCCCACACAATGGATTGACATGGGATCCTTGTGGCGGTCTGAGGCAAGGAGCTCCATCGGTCAACATAGCAATATTCACGATACATGTACTATTACCGCCAAATAAATCAAATGAGTGGGGGTTTTCTGTCCAGCTGTACATAGAGTTGCGTGCCTTTTCCTTTTCTTCCACCGGGGGGTGCCAAAGCGCGTCCCTCGCCAGTTGTGACTGCTGCGTTCACCAAACTTTATTTCCCATCCAATCCCGATGACGTACGGACGGTGTATGTTAATATGAGGGAAATACAAATAAAAAAATAAATAAAACAGACGAGCGAAGAAGTGGAGAGGCAACGCTGTGCTACATGTGTGCCAACTAAGGACCCTCGTACCTCAGAACTATTTACGCTTGTAGTTCGCTTGACCCCTCGCGTGTGTGCCTGGTCTGGTCCAGACGACATCAGAGTCCAGACGACATCAGAGTCCCACCACGGATCCTGCGACATCCGCGTGACGTACCAGAGAGGGTTATAGTGTCCACTTTTGGATTGCTATGTAGCAGGCCCAGTCCCAATTCCCACACACGCACACGCAGAGGCGTGTGTGTGTGTGTGTGTGTGTGTGTGTGTGTGTGTGTGTGTGTGTGTGTGAATGAGAGGGCTAATGATAGCACGTCGGTAACGGGCATGCCATCCGACTAATTCCCCTTAGTTTCCCCCTAGCCACCCCAGGCCCCACAGCTCCCGTTAACTGATAGGAACAGCGGGCATGGCTGACGTCCCCCATGTGGAAGAGACCGGGGGAGTTCGTGTGGGATCGCTGGGGGTGGGGGTCGGGTTTTACGCAAGGCGTCCACCACCTCGGCTCCCTTCGCATCCTATTTTAAGGTGAGAATGCCCGGCCGGCCCCTCGCCACCTGCTCCCCTCCGTCTGACAGCCCCCCACCCCCCATTCCTCCCTCCTGCCCCAGGCCCGCTCTCTTGGTTTCGCGTCTCTTAGCTCATCTTCATCTGTCACTCACGCGTCGTTCCGGAGCTCCGGGGCGGTTTGGGTGTTTATTATTTGTTTCGTCTCCTTCCGTAGACCCCTTCTTCTTCTTTCTCCACCCGCGTTAATTCGTTTTGTGAACCCCGCACTTTCCCCCTGTCCTAGGCTACCTTATTGCCCCCCCCCCCCCATCCCCTCGAGGATTAATCCGCCTGATCGTCATCTCTTTTGAAACTATTTTTTTTGTTCACCCATGGCGGAGGCGGTGCGCCCCGAGGACCACTGCGACGAGGCAGCGGAGGACGAGTTCGGCGAGATCATCCGGTGTCGAACTGGTAAGGACCGCGTCTCGTCGTGGGCGCAACTTCTGGCCCGCGCGCCAAAAGTTGTGTTTCTGAGCGCGCGCGCGACTGGAGTGTGTGCGAGGATACACCCGTGTTATGCCCCTGAGTGCGCGCACTTGCGTGGCTTAAATATATTTGTATTTCTATGATACTCTGAAATGGAGCCTATTTATTGTTCAGTGGGTCAGAGGGTGAGAGAGGCCAGGCCAGCTCCCTGACCCCAGTTCGCCATCCGCTCAGGGTTACAAAGAGTGAATTCAACAGGGTTACAAAGAGTGATTTCAACCCTTGACATTTAACTATAACTGAAGAAATTTAGTTGCTTTGACTTCTCAATTCTGGAAAAATACAGTATAACTGTTGTAGTGTGTGTGTGTGTGTGTGTGTGTGTGTGTGTGTGTGTGTTATGTGCGCCATGTGATGGCTTGTATTCAACTGGCCCTTTCTTCTGCCTCACCCTTTGACTCGTGGGACCCTCCCTCCATCACCAGAGACCCCCAGCGTACCTGATGATGGTGGTGGGTAGATGTGAGGGGATTGGAGAATCCTGTACTGAATTAATTAGTGTCACTGGGGGGTCGGGCTAAAACGGCTTTGTGGGCTTTGTCGGGAGCTGAACTTTGACCTGAGGGGGGGGGGGGGGGGGGGTTCTGATCCGATGATGGTTGGGTAGGAAATTTCCTTTGAAGAAATCTCTCATTCGTCAATAATTCAAAGCAGCACTAAGGTGAACCAAATTTTTTTTTTGTTTGGTTCAAAAAGCTCATTTAAGGTAACACATTAATCATTTAAGTATAATCCATGATTATCGCCGTGCAAAATGACAGTTTTACACAATCAAACTTCCACAATTGATAATTGTATGAAACATTTTTTTACAGTTGGCAGCTAACGGCTAAGCTAACAGATTGATGAGGGAAAATGGAGCAGGCTAACAGACGCTAGGTGTGTGACCGCACGTCCTCTTGTGAAGCTGTTTACCCGTCGTCCATCTTCCTTCTCCTTCCCCTTCGTGAAGCGGGACAATCCCGGCGGACCTTGAATGGTCCTTGAGTTGTGTTGACCGACAGACAGACAGACAGACGGAAAGACAGACCGAAGGACATGCCATTGCGCTGTCACACAAACTTTAAATTTAAAGACACAAACTGACGGACAGACAGACGAAAGCTTGGTGACAGTGAGCACACTCAACAATGGAAATGGAGAGTTTTATAAGATTAATATTACAGCTACCGATCTCTGTAAGTCATCATTTATTTACATTTATTTACTGCATCGGTTTCTATTGCAGTGTCATTTTCCTTTAATCTTGACACTTTTTGAAACTTCTTTGCGATATTTTTTAAAAGTTTTGGCCGATTTGCAAAAACGTGTGGATGGAAAACGCACAACTCGGCAACAACCAAAAAATCGGTTGTTAAATTTACACACTGGTAATTTACAGCCTTTCCCTTTCTCTCTGGACTGCTCTATTTTTAATAATTAATACTGCAGTTACATTTGATTATTTTTGCTAGGAATTCGGGTCAGGTCACCACATCTCTCTCTCTCTCTCTCTCTCTCTCTCTCTCTCTCTCTGTGTCCACACCTTTCACCCACTTGTCCATCTATCTATATATTTGTCTGTCAATCACATGTCAGTTGTGTATCTGTCTATGTGTCTGTCTGACAGGCCACAATTTACTATATACCCTCTCTGTTGTTACTCCAACCCCTCTCCCCCATTCAACACATATACAGTATATACAAACACATACACACTCTGACACACACACACACACACTCTGACACACACAGAGACACACACTCTGCGTGTTGTGCGGCAGGTGGGTCATCTTGAGTCTTGAAATAGTGGTCAGCTGGTTGTGCACTGGTGTGGGCTTTCACCCGGACCCCCGTCACTCTCTCTCTCTCTCCCTCTTTCACCCTCTCTCTCTCTCTCTCTCTCTCTCTGTCATTGTCACTTGATGTCCCTCACTCCCTCTGATGCCCGTTGTAAACACACACACACACAAACACACACACACCATGGAGAGTTGATGCTGTGCCACCCAAGTAGTGCTCTACGATGCAGCTGGAGAATGTGGACCACAAACTAAATCCGTCCGTCTCTCCGTCTCTGTCTGTATCTGTGTTTGTGCGTGTGTGTGTGTGTGTGCGTGTACGCGTGTGTGTCTCTATATATCCGTCACTGGGTCTGTTTATATCTCTGTTTCTATCTCTCTCAGCCTCCCGTCTCGAGACCTGCCTGTCTCTAAAGGCTTAGTTAGGGTCCACGTTGACGCAACGCAAGGGGGTTTACGAACCCATTACGTCCTTGTGGACCCTCCTTGCGTCCACCGGAAGGGCCTTACGTGCGCCTCCCAAAAATGGTATCCTTGCGTCGAAGCGACACAGTAGTAAGTGCTGTGATTGGTCCGCTCACTAAAACCTGACGAAAAACCAAAGCAGGTTCACGACTGCGTCAAAGCGTCTGCGTGGTTATTGCATTGCGTCGACGTGGAACCATAACTAAGCCTTAAAGGACAATTCCGGTGTAAAATGGATTTGGGATATGTTTTGTATGATAGCGAGATGGAACGTTGCTATTTTAAACCACTTAAAAGGCTAAAAGTAGCACTTGTTTGGTAGTATAATAAGTGTCTTAACATATAAAATGAGGCATTGATATATTTTTAAGTGTACAGATTGTTTATTAAAAAGGACATTTTATACACACAATACCATCAGCAGATCACCCGTCGATGCCGTCTTGTTATTAGGACTCGATAGGTAGATTGACGAACACAGAGATTGTGACATCCGTCAGCAACACGCAAACTCTGTGTTCGCCAATCTACTTATCGAGTCTTAAAAACAAGATGGCGTCGACGGGTGAACTACGGATGGTATTGTGTGTATAAAATGTCCTTTTTAATAAACAATCCGTACACCTACAAAGTTATCAATGCCTCGTTTTATATGTTAAGACCCTTATTATACTACCAGAGAAGTGTCGGGCTACTTCTAGCCTTTTAAGTGGTTTAAAATAGCGATTTCGTTTTTACCATAACAAATGCCCCCATCGCTCCAAGTTTATAGCGTTTTGGTAGAATCGGCGACAAAAATCCAACTTAAGAATGCGTCTATACGCGATTTTCTGCTCCCAAACAAACATTTCAACTTCATTCGAACCATTGTACACCGAATTTGTCCTTTAAGCGTCCCTCGACGCACCGCGAGCGCTCACCGCGACAGTGCGTGATGCCTTGTTTTTTGGTCTCAAATATGAACATCAGATTCATTCGCTGTGTACGCTCCAGTGAGGTGATTGGTTGAGGTCTCGTGTGCGCGACGGAGGGGCTTGTGATTAGGACGGCTGCACTTTTGACTCTGCATTTTTGGGGATGAATTGCAAATTTTCTGAAATATCCACCGCCTCTGGCATGACACATTGCCACCCCACCTGTTGGTGTATGTGTTTGTGTGCGTGTGTATGTGGGTCGTGTGTTTGTGTGTGTGTGCGCTTGTGTGTTTAAGAATGCATGAGCTACAAGACATTTCATTGTGTGTGTGTGTGTGTGTGTGTGTGTGTGTGTGTGTGTGTGCGTGTGTGTAAGCTTGCGTGGCTACAAGACATTTCATTAAATGTGAATTGGACTGTGTTTGTGTGTGTGTGCATGCACGGCTACAAGTGTGTGTGTGTGTGTGTGTGTGAGCGTGTCTGTGATGTGCGTGCACGCGAGTGTGTGTTCCGTCAGGCGTTTCGTTTTGTTATCAAACCCCACAGATTCCCCCCCCAAAAAATCCCTCCCTCATTTCCATACCCACAATGCACTGGGGTTGTGGCGGGGAGCGCTGATTGGAGCAGACAGGAATGCGTTGGCGGCTGAGGACCACTCCTCTAATCTAGTTCGCCCCCCGGCCGTCCAAACTGACACAGATGAGTTCACCGGCTCACACACACGTCAGACTCCTCCCCCTGTGGCCGCTAGCGCTAATCGCCCCCGTCTACCGCAATTCGAATAAACCTTTATTGGCTCTTTTCCCGTTGCGTGACGACGAACGAGCAGGGCAGAAGCTACCCCCCGCGCCTTCAAATGAGCTTTCACGATCCCTTTAACTGAAAAAAAAACCTGTTATTTTCTTCTTTTTTCTATTAATTAGATGCTCTCAACTAATTTTATTTGCAGGGAATTTTTTTTGAGCCTACAGGTCGGTGAGGGACGTCAGGGGATCGAACCCAGTACCTTTGGGCAGGGTGATGCACAACCTAGTGTCGAAGTAATCCTGCCATTTATTTCATTCTTTCTTTCTTTCTGTCTTTCCAGCCAGAGAGGAACCCTGTGGCATCAGTCTAACAGACCAATTAAAGCACACACACACACGCACATACACACATACACTTACAAAACACACACACACACACACACACACACACACACACACACACACACACACACCATATTTGCACTTAAACACATGCTTGTGTGCATGCTGGCTCACACACACACTGACACACTTGTAGCCATGCACACACATAACACATACACACACACACACACACACACACACACACACAGCAACAGAAGGCTGATGTCTGGAACAGGGACATTGTCAGTTAATAGTCTGGTAGAGGGACCGTACACGAGCGAAGAAGAGTGTCAGAGAGAGAGAGGGAGAGGGAGAGACGTGACGTCTATCACAGCATCCTGTGAATCCATTAAGAACAGGTTGAGAATGTTGTCTTCATTAGAATTCCAACATGGTAATTCTAG
>NC_136937.1:29495583-29500583 GCF_949987615.1 Pollachius pollachius | reverse complement strand
AGATAATGATGGAGGAGAGAGACTAGAGAGAGAGAGAGAGTGAGGGATTGATGGGTGGAGAGAGGGAGGGATGGGTGGAGGGAGAGGAGGGCGATGTGAGAGGGCTCTGATTGCGTTTAATTGCCGTTCTCATTCAGGGCGGGCCTAATCACCTGGCCGTGTGTGTGTGTGTGTGTGTGTGTGTGTCTGCGGGAGTGTTCCTGTGTGTGAGAGAGAGGGAGAGACAGCGAGGGCGAGAGCGAGAGAGGGATGGCAACTGTTACTGTTGTCATTCCTATACACACTTGCTGATGTACGTGTATGAAAAATATATGCATCTGCCAAATTCTGGAGTACGTTGTAATCTGCGTGTGTGTGTGTGTGTGTGTGTGTACATGTGTGCGTGCGTGTGTGCGTGCGTGCGTGCGTGCACGTGGGCTACCCCACATCCCGGGCAGCCCGTGGGTTAGGTGGGGGGCCGGGCCGTGCAGCAGACTGCTCGTGCATTATCCTCGGTTTATAATTAGCAATTAGATTATATTTCCAGAGGGTTCAACACTCCCTCAAATCAGGCCGGGTCCGCTTGAACACTTACATAAAAGTGATGCCAAGCCAGAGAGGGAGAGAGAGAGATAACCACATGAGTAATGCCCCTCATTCGCCCTGCCGTGTGTGTGTGTGTGTGTGTCTGTGTGTGTGTCTGTGTGTGTGTGTGTGTGTTTGCGTGTGTGTGTGTGTGTGCTTTTAATTATACCTCTTCATCGTGGAAATCTGAGAGTGGGGGTCACGTTTACTCCTGTGAAGCATCTGGGGTCTGCTACACTTAGTTTAAATTCATCATTAATAATATATATATATATATTAAAATCGTTTTCTTATCTAATCTCTACTTCTATCTTGCAATGAGTTCATTAGCATAGTTAGCTTATTTCTGTATTTTGCCAAGACTACTGATAGTCTGACAAAAATAATGATGACAATGATAACAGTCATAGTAACAACAATAATAATAGTTGTTATATAATAAACAAAAGTCCCTGGTATTGTGTTCCTGCTATGGACTCTCAACAAGTCTTAGTTATATAATAATACAGATCAGAGGCACCGCAAGACCGAAGGGAGAACTTCGGAACCGTCGGATATTGCTGTCGCCCTGTGTCTCAACCTTCTCCTCCTCCTCCTCCTCCTCCTCCTCCTCCTCCTGCTCTCCCTCCTCAACCACCGTTAAAGTGATATGTGTTCCAAAAAAAGAAAGCCATCGATGTTTGACCCAATAACACTCAAGACTGACATCAGAGCCGGAAAAAAATCGATGCAAATAAATTGAACAATGAAACCGGAATTATGTTACTTGGCCTCCTGCTGTCACTGGGCTGGGATTCGTCTCGATCGCGTCTCATACCTCATAACTAAATAGCTGCCGCCTGCGACGCTATGTGTAGCATTAGCACAAGACATATGTTCAGCAAAACACCCAGGTGTGAGTTTAGGCCTATCTCCCCCTCTCCCCCTAATACCACTTGATATGAAGTACATCCCTTTTAGTTTTGCCTTCTAACAAGCCCGCACTGCGCGGCTGCTTCAATTACTCTCTCCCTCTCTCTCTCTCTCTCTCTCCCTCTATTTCTCCTCCCCTTTCCCTCTGTGTATATCAATCTCCCCTTATCTCAATATCCTCTCCCCTTCTCTCTCTGCTTCCTATCTCCTCTCCCTCTGTTTCTCGGTCTCGATATCTGTACAATACCTTCTCTCGTTCTGCTTCTTCCCCAATTGTCTCTCTCTCTCTCCCTCTTTCTCTCTCTCTCTCTCTCTCTCTCTCTCTCTTGGCCACATAGTGAGCACTCAGCACTCTCCGGGCATCAATCGTTATTCAGCTTTTATTAAACAGTTTTCATTTTGGGAAGGGAAGGAGGGAAAGAGGTAAGGGAGGGAGGGCGAGAGGGTGGACAGTGAGGGAAAGAGGTGAGAGGGAGGCGAGGTGAGGGAGGGAGGGGAGAGAGACGAGTGAGGTGAGAGGGACACGAGAGAGGGAGGTGAGGGATGGATTTCTTTCTTGAACTTGCAGCGCGGAGGGTGAGGATGCCAGGACCTCTCGTCGCCAAGGGAGAGGAGGAGGAGGTTTAAGAGGAGGAGGGGGAGGAGGAGGAGGAGGAGGGGGTTTAAGAGGAGGAGGGGGAGGAGGAGGAGGAGGAGGAGGTTTAAGAGGAGGAGGGGGAGGAGGAGGAGGAGGAGGGGGTTTAAGAGGAGGAGGAGGAGGAGGAGGGGGTTTAAGAGGAGGAGGAGGAGGAGGTTTAAGAGGAGGAGGAGGAGGTTTAAGAGGAGGAGGAGGAGGAGGAGGAGGTTTAAGAGGAGGAGGAGGAGGAGGGGGTTTAAGAGGAGGAGGAGGAGGAGGTTTAAGAGGAGGAGGAGGAGGTTTAAGAGGAGGAGGAGGATGAGTAGGAGGTTTAAGAGGAGGAGGAAGGAGAGGAGGAGGAGGAAGGAGAGGAGGAGGAGGAAGGTTGAGGAGGAGAGGAGGAGGAGGATGAAGAAGTGGAGGAGGGGGAGGGAATGAAGGGGAGGAGGAGGAGGTTGAGAGGAGGATGATGATGATGAGGAGAAGGATGATGAGGAGGAGGAGGGAGAGGAGGAGGAGGTTTAAGAGGATGAAGAGGAGCTGCTGTCGTTTAACGGTGCGTCAAAGTGGAACGTCTGTCAACGCCCCCCTCCACCTTACTGAAATAGCGGTTGCTACCAGCCAGAGTTATTTATACACTGATGATGTCGCCTGTGTCTTCTGTGTAATAAAGATGAAGGAAAGAAAATACTTTTGAGCAGTTTTTTATTGAAACCAGACAAAGGAACGCGCCAACGTCCTGGCGGGGGAGCTTTGACGACGGGGCTCTTGTGTTCGCTAGGAGAGCCCATAACCTTTGACCTTGATCTTCAACTTAACAGGGTCCTGAGAACCCCCTTTCCGGAAAAGTTGACTCTTCTACTTCCTGAATGTTCCTCAATAGGCCAATCACCAGTTTGGATAATCTCATTGGATCCTTCGACAAAAATTGGTTGATTTATTAACGTTGCCAGGTTGATATTTTGTTAAACTTAGAAGGGTGTTGGTTTTTATTTTGTGTTGATCATAGGGTCAGTTTCACATTTGAGCCACCCGGCTCAAGTTTTCACCAAAGCTTGGAAACACAAAGCCGAAAAACCGAAAAATACAACAAAATGCATTCAGCTCTGGATAGATATTAAAATGACACCCTTGCAATGAAGCCACGGTTCAATTAAACATACATGCAACCGTTGCACACGTTTATGAAAGGTTAATCATTTCAGGACAGTTTTGAGTAGAAATTTAATCATTTGCCTATAAAAAAGGGTCAGTCCATTTAAATAAGAAGATGGCATTGCCACGACCTACCGGTGGTTTTATCCTCTGTGAATACAAACTCAGATTTGGCATTGAATACATAGTTGCAGTAGCAATACTTTCTAGTACTATTTTGCTCAATTACTAAATCTATGAACAAATCTGAATCTTTCGGAACTCGGGTTGTGGGAACCTGCCACACACTTCTATGGTCTTCCAAGGCTATGCCTTTGTGTCAGCTTTACTAAATAACATAGTTCTTCAGAGAAAACCGGTGTAACATCAGGACGCAGACGGGGTATGCTAGATCCACGGCCATGTGTGTCTCTGTGGAGCTCCGTCCGGGCAGCGATAGATTTTTTTCATTGTGCAGCAGATAACATCTGAGAGGGATACAAGATTGGGCACTTACGGTATAACGCCCGTGGGATGAGGCGCATCATAGCTCATCAGAAAGCTAATACAATAGCATATTCTAGCTTAAAAATAAGTATCACGAACTTGACATGTGTCGTAAACAAACAAAGTGTTTTCGAAGTCGGCTGAAAAAGGGGGTCCACATACTGCTTTTACTGCAGTTCAGGTAATTGATAAAATCTGCCTCTTTGCCGTTCAGCGGGTTCCCAGGAGCAATGGCACTTAACTTGTTTACATATCCACAAGCTTAATTTAGATGGTCGTTAGGAGGGGTGGGGGGGAAGAGTGTTGTATGTGGTGCTTAAGTTTCCAGTGGCACCGAGGAAGGAATTTCATACCCCGGTACAGCACTGGAGAGCGAGTGTTACTGTGATGAATGGGCATTTTGGACGGCTAACCGTTTTATTTTATTTTTCTCATAATCAAACCTCCTTAGCAATATTAGACAGTATTATAAATAGATTCTGGAATGGAAATGTTTTGTCTTCAAAAACTTGCTCACCTCTATGAGACATCAAAACATTTTGCTTTGAAGATATTTCATTACCTGTTCTCTTCCCTCGTTCTCAAGGCCTGTTTGGTTTCAGTTGCCCTCCTGCTATCTTAAATTAGAAAGAAACATTTTTCAAACGCATGCCAAGTGCCCTTTGATCTAGTATCATAGGTCAGATGTATGGTAGCTCCACATCCAACAAGTTGGCTAGCTAATTTTCTGTTAGACAAAAGACGACAATTACAGTTGGTGGCCAAATTAACTTTTATCTATAGGAATGAATACATATGTCTAAAGTAGGATAACATTTAGCACAATATATTCTTATTAAGTGGATTCCCTAAGTACAAATCATTTTTAATAGCTGAAGCCTTATGGCTTATAATTATCCTAGCTTCATGATGAGACGGATATAAACGGAGAGGTGACGTGAACATCTCCGAAAAACGAACGCAAGTACAGACATTAATTACTCTGCAAGGTATGTGACACTCAAAGCAATTAAAACAACAAACCCCCAAAAACAAAATCACATTGGGTGCGTCAGAGCAACGGGTAATTACTTGAGCGGTGGGAGTTCGGGCGACACGGAATAGCCGCTGGATAGATTAAGGGGAACGAGGAAGAACGGATATCATGGTGGGTAATGCTCACTAATAAGAGGTTTTTAACAATTACAAGTGTCCCTGCAGTTGTTGACTCGGGGCAAGGATACACAGAGGTAATGCTCTTTAATAAGCAGACAAAGGCAGCGACGGA
>NC_136937.1:29480583-29493083 GCF_949987615.1 Pollachius pollachius | reverse complement strand
GGTGCTGCAACGTTGCCTTACCATTTATTGAGTGGCGAGAGGAATACACTTACAGGGTGCCTGTTGATAAGGCTTTAGCCTGATTGGTGCGGTTACAATCAGGCGCCTGAAGTGTCTGCACACCTGACGGCCGAGTTTGATAGATTGGTCCGTAGCTGTGGCATTCTGAAAAGCAGGGCACTGAAAATGGAAGAGAAGAGACCTCCTGTTCGATTTCTGGGTCTCGTTAGTGTTCTGCAAAAGGCGTGAGGCTTGGAATGCTTGTACTTGGAAAAAAAATCGAATCAGAGTGCTTTTTATATTCCATCATCACTAATCAGAGTCCTCTGGATTTTTTGATAAATTACAAGATGAACCTTTAAATATGACTTAGGCAATTATGCTATGAGGCTATAGATATATATACTCTTTATATATATATAAATATATATGTATAAATTGTGGTATCCTGGGGTCGAGTAGCTGATAGCTGTAGTAGTGATTGATGATTGAAGTTTTCCGTGTTCCTAGCTGCCGTGTGGCGCTAGGTCCAGGCTCCAGACTAGCATCTCGATGTGAACTCTCAGGATTGAAGTGGGCTCGGCGAGGACACCTCCAGCCAGCGAAGTCAACTAAGCGCTGAAATTACCACAAGACAAGTGCCTTTGTCGGTGGCATAAAATGTTATGCTAATAATTAAGCGTCAATCGCAGGGTATTTATGCTCACTTGGGTGCTCCTCGCTTTATATCATCGCCCGGATGGACGCGCACGCACTCACACACACTCACAAGCGCACACACAATCCACCCCCACATGTGTGCTGGAGAGAACAGTCTACTTAATTGTCCCTCTCTTACGTCTCCCGCTGTAATAAGTTAATTTTAATTAAGAGAATATTGAGAATTGTAATAAATAATTTTAATGGCCTTGCAAATGGTGCACCTCTCCTCCCTCTTCCCCAAATCCATTAGGCTTTTTTTCCACCGAGAGAGACAGAGAGACACGGTGAGGGAGGCACGGAGAGAGAGAGAGAGTGAGAGAGAGAGAGAGAGAGAGACAGAAAGACACAGTGAGGGAGGCACGGAGAGAGAGAGAGAGAGAGAGAGAGACAGAGAGACATAGAGACACAGTGAGGGAGGCACTGAGAGAGATAGAGAGAGAGAGAGAGAGAGAGAGAGAGAGAGAGAGAGAGAGAGACATAGAGACATAGAGACACAGTGAGGGAGGCACGGAGAGAGAGAGAGAGAGAGACATAGAGACGCGGTGATTGATGCACGGAGAGAGAGAGAGAGAGACAGAGAGACATAGAGACACAGTGAGGGAGGCACAGAGAGAGAGTGCCTCTCTCCCTCTCTCTTTCCCATTCTCCGAATCTCTCTTCCTTCTCTACGGGCCTGTTGGACTCTAATTGGGCCCTCTCGGTTTGATGTATACTTAAAGGGATGCGTCGTGATATCTGTGAATTTGCCCTCGCTTGTCTTCCCCAGAATCAAACGAATTGTTTAATTCCAAACTCCTAGTTGTACGTTTAGAAGTGGAGTTCACTGGGTTACGTTTTCCACTTCCGTTCCGAGATCCGAAAAGTCGCTTACCCAAAAAAGATTGTGAGAATCGAGATGAGTGGTTGCCGTTCAAAAGACCTGTGGCCCTGAATATCGCTTAGCTAGAAAGGCCTCATCCTATTGGGCCTCATACTCCTTGTGTAACCGAGATAGGTCCTGAATTATGTTGAGAGGAAAAAGCTAGCCACCATCCCAATGTCGAATGACACGTTAAACGTATCCATTCGATGTTTGAGGATACAACAGTAACTCAGTAAATCTGAGCGCCTTCGAGGGAATGACTTGCCAATCCAATTGGACGAGTCCACAAACGTGAAATGCTACTATGTCTACTAGCAATACGTTGGATATGAACAGGAAAATTTGATAGGAAGACTTTTTATGTTGAGCTCAAGAAGGCGACAACGGCGAAAGATGTTTTTGATGCACTGTATGATTTCATTAAGTCCAATGGACTTTTATCGGACGACTGTGTTGGTGTATCGCCGGGCTGCCTCGATGTGGCGACTTCTTGAACTGTTGCTCTGCTGAACAAATTCAGAATTCAGAAGTATCACACTGCCTAAAAACATAGCCACTATTTTTGCACAGAATTCCAACCCCGCGCTGCAGTCTCTAAGTCTGTGAGCGTTCGCAGTGGTGTGTTAACACAGAAGCGAAACTTGTGGAGTTGTTTGTTTGTGGGCAATGCTGGAGAAAGCTTCCAAGCCGGGGCTGTTCTGATGTGCTTGACCTGGGCTGGGCTTGACAAAAACAAAGATACAGCTAAGGGAGCTGATAAACACTCCTTTAAAGGGCTGCATGCCTTCCTTGAGGAGAGCAACACAGATTTTTAAACCATCAAACTGCAGGTATGTAGGACTATCACAGGCACATTTGCTAATTGTGAATATATAGGCAAATAGATAGTTAATAATACATATATAATCACTTATATATGAAATACTTATATATATTTATACTTCATTATCTCCAGCTTTCATCCAACTTGTCAGGGATGGTGGACAAGTTCAAGAAATACAAGCCTATTAATCACAGAATAATAATCCCGAAAAATATTGCCAAAATATCACAATCTTGTGTTGTTACTGGCACTTGTTTCAAATACGTGACTATTCTAAACAAATTGGATAGCTTTGAAAGTAATTCAACGTGCAATCGACCTCACATGAACAGGAGCTAGGCTATTGTAGTCTGCAAGTCCATTGAATCCACTAACAGAAAGCAAATGCTAACCCAGCTAACCCTCCTGGATTCACAATGGTGAATTTGGAATTGAACAATGTCTGAATTTTGGTAAATCAGGCCAATACCAATTTACAGATATCTTGACTTATCCCTTTAATGTGACTCCTTTAGACCTTTGGCCATTTTGTGTGTTTGTGTGTGTGTGTGTGTGCGTGTGTGTGTGTGTGTGTGTGTGTGTGTGTGTGTGTGTGTGTGTGTGTGTGTATGTGTGTGTGTCTGTGTATGTGTCTGTGTCTGTGTCTGTGTGTGTGTCTGTGTGTATATGTCGGGACTGCCCACACATGTTTGCCTTGATGCCAGCCCAGCCAGGCAGCAGATTGCAGTGATTTTCAGCCAGCTGGTCTGGCCGGTGGGTCCATCCATCAACCCGCGCCAAACGTGCACACGGGGATCCCTCGTCCCACCAATCAACACCCAAAATGAGGTCCCCTCAGCCAATGGGCATGGAGGTCGGCTGCCATTTCCTGTGCTGGCTGATTTAATGGCACCGATGATCGCTGTAAATAAAGGCATATGTTGAGCCAGTTGAGCATGGGGCCAGACGAATGTGTTTGTTGTCGGATTCTAGCTAGTGAGGCTCCACCACAGTGGCCTATAGCATGTTCCCCTTGTCCTCACTGTGACACACATCAAACCAACGGTGACCTTGGCATCAGTTGCTAGCTGGTGATGTGCCAACCAGCTAGCATCATCCTGCTTGCAACTGCCGCTGTTGTTTAATTGTTGTGCAATTCTAGCTGTTGAAGAAAAGCCTTTTACAATCTCGTCAGAACATATATTCTTAGAATAGGTACCGTCAGTGGAAATCAAACCCCTCACCCTTGTCTTAAGCGACTACAAAAACAACACAACAACCCGTCATGTCTGCATTAAAGCAGTACTGCAACAACACGTCCACACACACACACACACACACACACACACACACACACACACGTACGCACACACACACGCACGCACGCATGCACGCACGCACGCCCGCACGCACGCACACACACACAGGATGACAGACTTTGTATATTCCTATATATATATGTATTCATTGGTATTTATACGATAGTAATAATAATGATGATACTTTGATCCAGGGGTAGATTGCTTGTTTGAAGCAAATAAACAAGAAGAACTAAATTCACGAGACCAAAGTGAAATACCAATACTGTGGTAGCATCTTCTCACCAGCATCAACCCACCTCCCACTCATGAATATAACAATACTCTGTCTCAGTGTGTGCTCTGGGGCCTACTGCCCGGGACTGGAACCCCCCACCTCTCCGTCTGAGGGATCCACAATGGCAGTTTAATCCAGCTGCCTCCAAACCACCGGGCCAAGTGCTCCGAGAAAGTTCACAGAGTTGAAAGAGGTCATAGACAACAAAAAAGAGCATTACTAGGAAAAAGGTAGACATGATAGATTTGAGTTGGGGGGTTTTGGAAAACCTATAGCCCTCCTTGGCTGTTCTTAAATCTATCTCTTCAATTTATCGCTTTGATTCCGATTTGGACGTTGTTTTGAGCTCATTTCGATTCTTGTTCTTGTTGTGTTGCTCCCCTTGTAAGTTTTGTATGAAACGCGCTCTATAAATAAAGATTGATTGACTGATTGATCTCCCCTGAGCTACATTGCCCTCTGTGGGCGCGTGAGATTGATTTGAAGGGAGAGGTGAGACACAAAGAAATGGTTTGGGTAAATGAATACGTTTGATGTTTTTTTCACACCATTTGTCTTTTAAGGTGCACAGCTCAGTATTTTGTATCAATGTGAGAGAATGATGCCGCATTTAGGAAGCCTTCAACACTGACTTTCCACTCATTTCTAGGTTGGTAATTACTAATAACCTTTAAATACACTTTAAGAAATCAAAAGAGTGCATACAGGAGCCAAAATAGATAATATCTATTATTTACACCGTTTGGTGGATGCTTTGATCCAAATTGCAGTACAATTCCGTCCATGCTAACATGCTTTGTTAGCATGAACGGCAACCAGAGGGATTCGAAGCCCCAAAGTCTTATTTATAGTCGCCTCGTGTGAACTGTGCGAGCAGGCCTGAACCGAAAAGGACCGCGAAGACCCTTGCGCACGCTTAATTCGGCGATTTGAGACCTCTGCATCATGACCACCGCTAGCAGGGCAGCAGGAACAAAAGGGAAAGGACCAAAACGCAGACGAGAACTTAAAACTTAACAAAAAGGCTTTTAATAAAGAAAACCCAAAATATCAGTTCCTCAAACTGGCATAGAAAAGACTTACAACTAGAGACCTACGATGCCAAAGGGACATGAAAAATACAACGAAACGACGAGGGAACATGGGAAGTGAATGTATATATTCCCTTCCCAACTACACAGAACAGGTGGACGGCGCCCGCGCGCTTTGCCTTTCACAGCTCAAGGAGGCAACCGAATGAGCATCAGTTCGTCGGGACTTCTAAAGACCGAGTAGGGGGGCTCGAGGAGCCCAGTGGGGACGACAGGGCTTGCGCACGCAGAGATGACGAGATAATGGGTGAATGAGTAGCAGGTGGGAAGATTGACAAGGAAGGTCCGGTGAGGGGAATGAAGTGATTGCAGACGGGATCGACAGGATCTCCGAAGCAATGGCAAAGTCTGAGGACATCTGGTGGGCAAGTGGAGAATGGAAGCCAAATAACGATAAAGTCAGATGATGACACTCCACGAGCAAGGCGCCAAAATGGCGACTATAAATGTCATCGCCGTGCGCACTTCACGAACAACGTATCACGGTGACTATAAATTCTGCTTAACCCTGGCAGTGTTAGCACCTTGCTCTGCCCGTTGGGCTAAGAGGAGCACCACTGTTCAATAAAATATTCCTGTTAGGGTTGGCACTCTGTGTTACAGCTGGCATCTCGGTTGCCAACTGCTCCATAGCCTAGCCTCCAATATATGGCATGCATTAGCACAAATTTACTAGCTACATTTGAGTGCTCGTATCGCCCAGAGAGTGCATAAAAATTCATGGACTCTCCGGGGGATCTGTCACCACTGCTGCACACTTTCTGGGGGAACTTTGTTGAAGGATTTCCCCACCCCAAAAAGTGTTAAACAAATTCAAAATACAAACACACGCATAACGCTGATTGAGCAGTATGTAACAGACTCCCACCATATGAGTGCTATTCAGAGTCAAAACAATGTTTCCGAACGTACTCTAGCAGAGAGCGGTCATTCAACCTGAGATGGCCTAACATACTGTGAACTGCTTTGTAGTAGCCGCTAACGGCGTAAGCTATAGTGACGTGATTAGCCCGCGAGAGAAGTCACTTACGTTACAGATCTGCGCTTTCCGTGAACAACATTTCTGATTTGTTACAGAATATTAACACATTTTTGCACAAGTGGATGAGGCTTTCGGCAGGGGATTTTAATACATTTATTTCTACACAGATTTGAAACCAGTGCACTATTGCTGGCCAATTTCGTGTTCTCTGCTAGCCAATTGCGTGCTTAAAATATTCCCGCCTCCGGCAATACGATTGGTCCAAACAAATATGGAGCTGTAGAGCGGGAAACACCGGGTTCAAATGACTCAAACTTTTCTACTATCCGACTCTGTATAATTCATTTGAAGTCTGTTTTGTGAGACTACACCATAACCCCTCCTTCCTCCCTCCCTCCCTCTACCATGTTTCTCAAACAATATCCATGCTAAAAAAGCTAAAAGAGTAAAAACTAGTAAATAGGCTCTTGTGACCCATGTCTGCTGTTGGGATTGTTTGCACATTTGTAACAAGGCCATCGATGATACCGGATCTTGCTGTGAGATTCTGCTCATATATAGAGTGCTGGTGTTTTATCAAAACCTGGGGCAGCAGGTGTGCATGGCTGGTTTCCAGAAATGGCTCCATTCCCCGCGGAAAGCTACCTGGGATCTGCCCTTGACCGAAGACCTGCCTCCATCCAGGGCTCTAAATTACAATTGTCTGGTTGGCGGACAGTTCAAATGTTGATGTGCTAGGCAGCTCCCAGGTGTGTGTGTGTGTGTGTGTGTGTGTGTGTGTGTGTGTGTGTGTATGTGTGTGTGTGTGTGTGTGTGTGTGTGTGTTTTGATCAGCAACTCCCAAAGAGTCTATCTGGATACTGTGGACGTCCTTGTGCCTTGTGGAATTTTCAAGAACAACCAAGACGGCTGCTGAAGATGTGTCACACTTTGCTCTGATTGGTCGCAGGTCAAACCAATTGCGTCCAAAAGCAGTTCGGTATGGGCTGTTTGTTAATGCCCCTCGAAAATCAAAAATAAACGGAGAGGTTCCATATGAATACACATTTGAAAATTGGTCTATTGTCGTCCGGCAATGGCATTCCACCTTAGAGATTTGCAAAATAAATGCATTGTGGGTATTCATCGTCAATATAATATCTGCCTCAATTATTCATTAGTAATTGTGCGTCAAAATAAGAATGTCCTTGAGTAACCAAAGCAAAGGTAGATAGGGGTGGTAAATCGGTATGGATAGAAAATGTCAGAAGTAATGTCAAACGCTTCTAAATCCCGAGTTTTCTTGCAAAAAAACAAGAGCATTGCGATGCGTGATAAGCCACCTTATTAGTTAGATTCATGGCGCTGGACCTCATGTCCATAACAACCAGTCCATTTGTAAACGAAAAGGTGTTGCCTTCGCTGGGAAAACGCAACACAGTGTGTTATCACAACACAACACCGTGTCCTCATCTGGGGGGGACTTTAATGGCGTATGTGTTTCGCCTTTCTGGCCATTAATCCCGCCAACAGATGACCCGGGAAATCATCTAATATTCTATTCATGAGCTAAAAAATCATCTTTTACAGGATCCAACAGAGATCAAGTTTCCCCCGGTTACGGTTCCCACGTCGGATAATTGCCTCTTATCTGAGATTTATCGCACTTTGATGCTCAACAGTTATTAGTGATGTTTGAGGGCGGCAGCGTCAAGATTAGCCATGTCCCTCCGAGTTGAAAGTTGGTCGACTTTTATTTAAAGCGTCGTTGGTAATATCTCGAGGGAGGAATACGTATTAAGCGGGCTCGGTGTGTGATTGTGGACCAACGTATTAGATGAATATAGTACTATTATTTGTAGACCTCTACCCGCTGCTTTTCAATAAAGCCCATCTCTCTCTCGCTCTGTCAATGGTCCTTTATCTCAATATCATCTCCTCTTCTCTCTCTGCCTCCTCTCTCCCGCTGTTTCTGTCTCCATCGCTTTCTTCATATTAAGTCTTGAAAAGTATTTTTCATGAGAGAGAAAACCGAAATTTGTTTGTGTTTCAATTGAAATAATAACAGAACGTAATCTTTCATCTTTTTCAATTATAGTCTGGCCCCAAAAAAGCTATACCCTTGAAACCAACGATCGGAAATAAAACAAGATTCAGCTGCAGGTGGGAGAGAGAGAGAGAGAGAGAGAGAGAGAGAGAGAGAGAGAGAGAGAGAGAGAGAGAGAGAGAGAGAGAGAGAGAGAGAGAAGCGGCGCAGACAAAGTGAGCGTGCGCGAACTACACAGAACAGGTTGACGAAGCCCGCGCGCTTTGCCTTCCACAGCGCGAGGAGGCGACCGAACCAGCGCCAGTTCGTCGGGACTTCCAAAGACCGAGCAGGGGGGCGCGAGGAGCCCAGGGGGAACGACAGAGCTCGCGCGCGCGGAGACGACGGGGAGGGAATTCTCACCACGTACACCACCCCGTGCCCACCAGCACGCACATTTTTGAATCGCGGTGTTGGAGTGCGTGTTTAGGAACCACCTGGATACAAGCAGGTGGGCGGTCACGGTCAGACCTCGCCGTGTCTTTCCAGAACGCATCGGTGTTGTGTGTTGTTGCACCTGTTTGTTTTTTGTACCGGGAAGTGGACTGACAGAGCCCCGCCGTCGCGAGCACACCGGCTGGGACGTTTCCAGGTAAGCCTGGACCGGATCGAGGTCAGGAATCGAGGCGTTCTACGTAATTTTAGTTTGGACATGTTTGGGGGCATTTGGTCGTCAAAGGAATGGTGGATTTGGAGTTTTCTGGTGTCTCTTCTGTATTTGGGAAATAAAGTCGTGAGAGGATGCACGGCTCGTGCGACTTGGCGGTCCGGTTGTCCTCCTCGTCCTCTCATTGGACTAAACACGTCATGTACGGACTGACTCCGCTCTGTTGCTCACGGTTAGACAATATTATTGGCTTTTTTTTAGCGTTTAAAAGAGTTTTGGAATTGGCCCTGCGCAGGTTTCTGTTCTGGTTGCACCCGTTTTGTCTGTTATAGTCGATAGAGTAAAGCTGGACATTCCTCAGCAGAGAGGGACACAGTGTGTGTGTGTGTGTGTGTGTGTGTGTGTGTGTGTGTGTGTGTGTGTGTGTGTGTGTGTGTGTGTGTGTGTGTGTGTGTGTGTGTGCGTGCGTGTGACGGTGTGTCTGTGAGTTAGAGAGAGAGTGAGCGAGAGCAGCCCTAGCAACCGGGGACCTCTACTCCATGATGGCTGCGCGTGCGGGCGTCCAATGCACGTATGACTACTTTTCGTGTGCGTTGGGAATGCATAGTTCGCTCCAGGGCATCTATCCCACTGGGCTGTGAGGGTGGGTTTTGAATCCGAAGTTTCCAGTGAAAAAAAACAAAGCCTCGCGCTGTTCCTATTCCCAACATTTTAGACGCTTTGGCTCCTGCGTGGAAACATTCCGTTAATTCCGGTTTACCGTATTCCTAAACGCGCGACCGCCTCTAATCGGCTTTTGTGTCCGGAGGTTGGCCGCGGGGGACCGCAGGGGCAGCCAAGTCCTGCCTACAAACGTGCCAACCGTAACCGGTAAACAAACCCATGGCATAATTTGGTTCGCGGCCCAGCCGGGTCTGTGTGCTTGTGTTTGTGTGTGTAATGTGCGTGCGTGTGTGTGTGTGTGTGTGTGCCTTTTTCTCTGTGTCTGTGTGTGTGTGTGTGTGTGTGTGTGTGTGTGTGTGTGTGTGTGTGTGTGTGTGAATGCAGCTCAGGTGCGTGCGGAGCGACCGGCCAGCTGAGCCCACGAGGGGGTTCGGCTACGCGGCGATCTCGGCCGTCTCCCGCACGAGGACCGATTTCCATTTCAAAATATGTTTTCACGATCCTTTTTACAATATATATTTCCATAACAGCCGGACGACGTAGCAAATTTAATTTGTCATGAGGGGCAAGGCGTCCGGATGTGTCTCTGCGTGTGCGCGCGCGCGTGTGCACGTGTGTGTGTGCTCGCGCGTGTGTCTGACACACATAGCCCTATTATATCAGTTTGCGTTGTATTAGTATTACTACTTAGCCTACTACTAAGTACGTCTAAACTCCCAGTCACCTACAACATTAACCGAGGAAAGCAGATGCCTGACGCTTGTGCGCACACTCCTCTATCACTTGGAGTGCGTTCGGTTGTGCTGAAGAGGCGACGTGTTTAATTCCCTTGGATTGGGTGATGATCACATTATAAAGATACAGAGGTGGTCCGTGGTAAAATAGTGCATTTAAGTGTTGCCAAAATGAAATAACATGAGTGTGTTAGTGTGTGCGTGTATCTGATTGTGTGTGTGCCCACGTTTAGACGTGTGTTTATGTGTGTGCTTTAGCCTGTGACTCAGTTTGTTGTGTTTAATTGTGAGAGTGAGAGAGAGTGTGGTGTAAGTGTCTGTCTGTTTATGTGTGTGTGTGTGTGTGTGTGTGTGTGTGTGTTTATCCCTGGGCGCCAGGTGCATGGTGGGATTTGTCTCAGAACCTCGGCTGATCTTCCACCATCTCATTATCCTCTTTAGACAAGAAAGGACATAATCTCTCTCTCTCTCTCTCTCTCTCTCTCTCTCTCTCTCTCTCTCTCACTCTCTCGCTCTTGCTCTCTCTCTCTCTCTCTCTCTCTCTCTCTCTCTCTCTCTCTCTCTCTCTCTTTTCTCTCCCTCCCTCCCTCCCCCATCCCCCCTCCTCCCTCTAACCTCTCTCTCAGCCTGGGTGAGTGACCGGCTTGTTGTTACTGTGGGATTAGGGTGTTTTTGGTGGGGGACGATTCTGGTTATGGTAGTGGTTGCGGTGAGTGGGGGCGTCAGGCTGGTGGCGGGGACAGTTGTGTTGATGGGGGGTGGTTCTGGTGGGGGTGCTGTTTGGTGTGACGGTGCTGGTGGTGGTGGTGGTGGTGGTGGTGGTGGTTATGGTGGTGGTGGTGGTGGTGGTGGTGGTGGTGGTGGTGGCGGTGGTGGTGGTGGTGGGGGTGGTGACGGTGGTGGTGGTGGTGGTTATGGTGGTGGTGGTGGTAGTGGTTATGGTGAAGGTGGTGGAGGTGGGGGTGGTGGTGGTGGTTATGGTGAGGGTGGGGGTGGTGGTGGTGGTTATGGTGAGGGTGGTGGTGGTGGTGGTGGTTATGGTGAGGGTGGTGGAGGTGGTGGTGGTTATGGTGAGGGTGGTGGAGGTGGTGGTGGTTATGGTGAGGGTGGTGGAGGTGGTGGTGGTTATGGTGGTGGTGGTGGTGGTGGTTATGGTGAGGGTGGTGGTTATGGTGAGGGTGGTGGAGGTGGTGGTGGTTATGGTGAGGGTGGTGGTGGTGGTGGTGGTTATGGTGAGGGTGTTGGAGGTGGTGGTGGTTATGGTGAGGGTGGTGGTGGTGGTGGTGGTTATAGTGAGGGTGGTGGTTATGGGGAGGGTGGTGGAGGTGGTGGTGGTTATGGTGAGGGCGGTGGAGGTGGTGGTTATGGTGAGGGTGGTGGTGGTGGTGGTGGTTATGGTGAGGGTGGTGGAGGTGGTGGTGGTGGTGGTGGTGGTGCGGTCTTCGGTGGTCTTCTGCTGCGAGTCGTCTTCGGAGGGGTTGGGGCTGGTGGCTTGGCGTCGCCTGACCCCACTTGGCAGACGGCGTCGTCTGAACTTGTGCCGCCGCTACTTTCCGAAGGACTATGTGTCTTGAGCCATCTGTGCGGGGGGGTTGACTGGTTGCCATGGCGCCAGCACACGGTTGTTGCTCTGTCACCCGTAGCGGCTGGGGCGGACCACCTCCCAGGCGTTGTCGACAAGCCCCCACCCCCCAGAATAAAACACACGCACACATACGTGCAGATACGAATAAGCAGGTCCCGACAATGACAGCATGTCTGTGTGTGTGTGTGTGTGTGAGTGTGTGTGTGTGTGGTGTGTGTGTGTGTGTGTGTGTGTGTGTGTGCGAGGAAAAACGATAGACAGAGAGGCACAGAAGAGAGATTTTGATGGTTGAAATTCCTCTCTCTGTCTCTTGCTATCTCTCTAACTTCTCACTCTGTCTCTCTCTTCACCTCTCACTCTGTGCCTGATCTCTCTCTCTCTTCTCCCTCACACCCTTTCTACCTACCGCTATTCCTCTCCCTTTCCATCCCTCTCTCCACTCGCTCTCCATTTCTCTCTCCCCTCTCCCCCCCCTCTCTCTCTCCACCTCTCCCTCTCTCCCCCTCTCTTTCCACCTCTCTGCACCTCTGTCTCGCTCCATCTCTCTTTTCCACCTTTTTCTACCCTTCCCCTCTCTCTTCTCCCCCTCTCTCTCCAACCCTCCTCCTCTCCTCCTCTTTCTCTCCCTCTCTCTCTCTCTCTCTCTCTCTCTCTCTCTCTCTCTCTCTCTCTCTCTCCTCTCTCTCTCTCTCTCCTCCTCCTCCTCTCTCTCCCTCCCTCTCTCTCTCTCTCTCTCTCTCTCTCTCTCCTCCTCTCTCTCTTTCTCTCCCTCTCTCTCTCTCTCTCTCCCCCCCTCTCACCCCCTCCCCTC